>NC_056740.1:466129661-466432161 GCF_019279795.1 Protopterus annectens | reverse complement strand
TTAATTTCATCTCAAATGTGTGAGGTGTGCAGTCATAAACATACAAGTAGCTTTATTTGATAATTGCATACGTATGTTCTGTGTAACATATGTATGTTTGCATGTGTGGGGTGGCAAAGATGGTCTCAGTAGTCCATAATTCTACAAAATGTCGCTGATTTAGCCTCATATTTGTTCTTTTTCTTGCAAAGTGTATGTTATTTCAAGCAACTCAGTAAGGATTGTAGACACTTTTATGGCAGAAGTTTGAGTTCCAGGCTTAATTGCATTCAGACAAAAAGCATCCTAATGCAAATCCCATAATTCTAGACATGTTCTGCTTCTATAAGGGCAATATCTGTCCCTGATTTTACTCCTTTGTCCCCAATACATTTTGGTCTTTTGCATGCCTCTTAAGCTGAAAGGCATGTGCACAGCTGTCACAGTGCATTCTGACAGCAGTTTGCTGAGAAGGTATATTCCTGCATGGCAGTTATTTATGTATTTGTTCATTCATTTGATTGCAATCATATTTCTGAAGTGTAAAGTCACAGTGAAACAGGTGGTTGTAATTGACAGTCACATCAGAGAGTGTGTGTGTTGTGTGTGTGTGTGTGTGTGTGTGTGTGTGTGTGTGTGTGTGTGTGTGTGTGTGTGTGTGTGTGTGTGTGTGTGTGTGTGTGTGTGTGTGTGTGTGTGTGTGTGTGTGTGTGTGTGTGTATCTGTGTGGGTGTGTGTGCATTCAAGGGGTTGCGAGAAGCTGTGCACTATACAGCTTTCACAGTAGCAGTAATTATTTAAATAATTAATAATTTGTTTGATTCCAGGGAAATCTGAAGTGTGCACAGCCATAGGATTTTCTCTAACTGGTGGGACATATGTGTGTGTGGGGATTCACTTTAGAAGCTCGAAACACTGAAATCTCTAATGTCAGTATTTTGAGTGTGTGGGTGTGTGTGCGTTCAAGGGGTTGCAAGAAGCTGTGCACTATACAGCTTTCACAGTAGCAGTAATTATTTAAATAATTAAGAATTTGTTTGATTCCAGGGAAATCTGAAGTGTGCACAGCCATAGAATTTTCTCTAACTGGTGGGACATATGTGTGTGTGGGGATTCACTTTAGAAGCTCGAAATACTGAAATCTCTAATGTCAGTATCTTGAGCCTCAAGAAGCCGAATCCACATAACAATGAAAAGTAAAAACCACGAAATTCAAAACCTCGAATACAGGAGGTTTTGAATTTTGCGGTACTACACACACACACACACACACACACACACACACACACACACACACACACACACGCACACACGCACACACGCACACACACACACACACACACACACACACACACACACACACACACACACACACACACACACACACACACCGTTCTCCACTCAAACACACACAATCTGTCTACTACATGAAAGGAGGAGGGCAAGCCCCCCTGCGCCACCCACCCCCCTACTTAAATATTCTCACTCCGAGGTCGCACTACATACAAACACGCATAAACCACCACCACACAAGCTACATTCTCCTCGCACACACACACACATCACAGAAACAAAACACACTTAACCACACCACAGTCCCTACCCAAACCCCTTAACACACACACACACACACACACACACACACACACACACACACACACACACACACACACACACACACACACACACGTACCTGAATATGTGACAGCAGCGGAAGTTCATAAGCGCAAAATTCAAAACCTCCAGTATTTGAGGTTTTGAATCTCGTGCTTTTGAACTTTTGCTGTTCTGTGGATTCGGCTTCTTGGGCTCAAGATATGAAATTCGAGATTTCAGTATTTCAAGCTTCTGAAAGGAACCCATGTGTGGTGGTGGTGTCTGTAAAAATAAATGATTGTGGCTAGTTTATTAATTTATTTATTTATTTCTTAACCGAAAAAGTCCATCCGGACGTGTCCTTTTTCAGTGTAGGTCCTGGGAGAAAAACTCCAGTGTCATACAGTACATAGTCATTAGTAGATAGTATAGTAGAACATATTTTAAAAACATTAATTTGATGCATAACTTTAAAACACTAATAGTTTTACAGGAGTTAAACAGAAGGAACTATAACATTTAATACATCATGGGGGTTTATACTTATGTTCAGTGCATATAACTTTGAACAAAGCGATATAGATTTGAACAAACACATTAGCAAATTGATAGAGATACGTTTGACATAAAAATCTACAAGGAGTTAATTGAATGAGTTCAATGTTTAAAGAGGTGGTCTAGTGCGGTAGTGAAGGAGGGTTGCAAGGGAGGTTTGGGGGGTGGGGTCTAACCTGGCCTGTAACAGGAGCAGAGCCAGGAGTTGGAAAGGTGGGTTTTTATCCATTTTTTAAACTGTTTAGATGTGGAAGTAGTCATTAATATGTTGGGCAGAGAGTTCCAAAACTTGGAAATATACTTGGAGAAGAGGGCTTTACTTGCTGAGTTTTTTGCTTTGGTGTCTTGGAGGAGAAGTTTATTGTTTGAGCAAAGGGCTCTAGATGTATAGAGTATGGTTGAATAATGTCTTTGAGGGCTGGGGTCTTTTCTGGGGGTTGGAGGATTTTATGAGCTAAGGTTAGTTGATTAAATTGAAGTAAAAGAGGGAGTTACAGTCAGTCAAGCTGCTTGACCGATAGACAGTGATGGGACTTATAGGAAGCATTAGTGGCAAGTTTGGAGATTTTGTTATAGCAGGTTTCAGGCTTGGCAAGGTCAGTTTTACGGAGGTTTGTTAAAATTGGGGATGCATATAGGAGTGTTGATAGTAGGTGTGTTCTAGCAATTGAGATTTTTGTATTGGTTGTTAGAAATTGTTTATTCCTATATAGGAGGCCAAGTTTCTTGTGAACGTTTTTTGATGGATTGGTTTATGTAGATGTCAAATTTTAGGTTATTATCGATTATAATGCCTAGCAGTTTGGTATAGTGGATAGGAGTGATCATGGGTTTGTTTTTAGAGAAGATATGAAAGGTTGTGGAAGAAGAAGTATTTCTAGTGTGGTAGAAAAGCATGTTTATTTTTATTGGGATTTAATATAAGTTGCGAGTTTGTTAACCACATTTCAACAGATAAGAAGGATTCCTGGGTGATGAATTGAAGGTTATTGTGGGTAGAACCAGAGCAGATCAGAGTGGAGTCATCAGCGTATTGCTGACACTGGCATGGGAAGTGGCAGAGTGGAAGTGATTGGTAAATAGTGAGAAAAGAAGGGGTGGAAGGATGGAGCCTTGTGGTACCCCTAAGGTAACTGGCAGGAGGGGTGAGAGGGACTGTTGTCAAATTGATGACGATCTGTTAAGTAGCTTTGGAACCAGGCTATGGCTGTGTCACTGAGGTTGTGGGAGGAGAGGACATTAATGAGTTTGGTGTGATTGACCATATCGAAGGCCTTCGACAGGTCTAGGAATATGGCTGATTCAGACTGGGAGTTGTTTCTGTGCTGATTAACTATGTTTGTGAAGGATACTTGGGCTGTTGTGGGCTATGTGCAGGGTGGAAACCATCTTGGGTATGGAAGAGGAGATTGTGAGATAGTAGATATTCTATGAGCTGGGAGTGTACTACTCTTTCTAGGATTTTAGATAAGGAGTAGAGGATGGCAACGGGGTGATAATTAGTAAGTTCACAGGAGCCACCAACTTTGTGTAGAGGCAGGATGTGTGAGATTTTCCAAATAGTGGGGACATATGCCTCTGAAACTGATCGATTTATAAGTATGGTTATTGGGTAGGAGACAGCTTCTGATGCAATTTTTAGATAATCTTCAGTGAGATTATCAGCCACTAAAGTGGTTGTTTTTAGTTTTAAGCAGTTTTTTGATGTAATAGATGGGGACTGGGTTTTGTTTGAAGAAGGTAGTGCTATTTTGAGGGGGTAGGTTTAGTGTTATTGTTGGCTAGGATTTGAATGGATTTTATGAAGTAGGTGTTGAATTGGGTGCCCACGTTTCCACACAGTTGTCAGCTGTTTTTGGTGTGGGGGTAGTATTTTTACCTGGTTGCAATATGTTGTTTACTGCTACCCAGAATTTTTGTGGGTTATTCTGAATGTTGATTTGGATGTTGTGGTAGTAGTTGGATTTGCCAGATTTTATTGATTTTTTTAACTTTGTTTCTAAGTTCTAAGAAATGTTTATTAGTGCTGGTTTTGTTCTTATGGAACTGTAACCAGGCCTTGTTCCTGTCTTTAAGTACTCCTCTAGTATATTTAGTTAACCAGGGTGTGTAATTGAATTTTACACTAATGTTTCTAGTTGGGCATGGGTGGTGAGAATCTCGAGGTGTTTCTAGTTGGGGCATGGGTGTTGAGAATCTCGAGGTGTTTCTAGTTGGGGCATGGGTGTTGAGAATCTTGAGGTGTTTCTAGTTGGGGCATGGGTGTTGAGAATCTCGAGGTGTTTCTAGTTGGGGCATGGGTGTTGAGAATTTCAAGGAAGGTGTTGTTGAAGGAGAGTACTGCCTCATCTAGGGGCAGTTGTTTCAGATGTTCCCAGGAACAATTTTAGAGGGCAGAGATAAATTTATCAGGATTGAAATGCTTTTTGCTCCTAATTGTGTGGAAGGATGTTTGAAGTGGTGCATGGTTGCGATCTCTTAAGAGAAACATTGGACACTGGTCACTCAGATTGTCAGAGAGGCAGCCTGAGTGGAATAACAGATGGGAAGAATTAACTAGAATCCAGACTAGTATGGATTCTTGTTTGGAGGTTTTATTGGTCCTGGTTTGGAGAGGAGATGATTTGGGCAAAGCTGTATTGGTTAATGTGTGTAGTAGGAGTTGTGGAGGAACATAAGAGCCAGTCAATATTGAAGTCTCCCATTAAGATGGTCTCTTGAAGGAGGGATGTGGAACACCATTTTAAAAGGTTTTCCAGAATGGCAATGCTGTTACCTGGTGGGATGTACCCACCTATTATATTAAAATATTTGTTGGAGTTGATGGTTAATTTAGCTAGAATTAGCTCAGTATTTGTAAGGTCTGGGGTAGAGGTGTCCAGTTGGCCAAGTGATAGATGGTCTTTGAATAGGATAGCTACACCACCACCTTTTTTATTTATTCTATCTTTCCATAGGATATGGTAACCTGAGGGAGTGATTTTATTAGTGTTAATGTCTGGTTTTAGCCATGTTTCAGTTAAAGTAACTATATCTGGGAAGTAGTAGGATAGTAAAGCATGTACATTTTGAGTTTTGCTAGCTATGCTACGTACATTTATGTTGAGGAGGAGGAGGGATGATTTTTTTCCTTTGGTGAAGTAGTGTAAGGTTATTTTGGGATAGGTCGGGTAGTGAAACATGGGTATTTGTGGGTCCAGGACTGGGATGGATGTCTCCTGCCAGAATTAATTGTTTGGATATGTAGTAAAGGAGCTTGGAGAGTTTGTTATTTATTTTTAGAGAGTTCGTTATTTATTTTTAGAGAGTTAGTTAGTTATTTTTTATTGTATTTCAATCCCATCCCTGAGGCTTATACGGTCAGTACTTTTGGCTTTAAATGATGGGCACATGAGCTGCTGGTAATACAAGTGACTGATCCTACTTCCATTTGGTCGGATTAAGCATGTATTATGCTGGCTTTGCAAAATTAGAGTGCATTCATATAAAGCCAGCTGGAATGCTTTACTGTTGCTGTTTTTCTAACACAATCAAAAATCTGAAATGTGCTCACTGGCTGCTTTTTAACAGTCAGAAGTCAGTGGCTGTTACTTTACTGTTGCTGTTTTGTTAAAACAGTCAGAAAACTGAGGTGTGCACAGTGAATGTTTTTTACTGTGGCTGTTTTATTGTCAGTCAGAAAACTGAGGTGTGCACACTGAATATAATTGCCGCAACTGACGGGCTTAGTAAATGAATGTTTTGGAAATAACTGTGTATGGGAAGAAGAATTACATTTTTTCTAAAAGTAGCAAGTTAGCCCTATTTTTTAACTTTTCAATTTAAACATCAGCATGGTGCACAATAAGTGACTGTCTGTGCTGACCTGACCAGGATGTGTGTGAATGCAATTGATCAGTGGCACTGTGGCTCAGCCAGTAGCTTTGTCGGCTCACATGGCTTGGTTCTGTGGTTGGGTTTTTGGCTGTGATTCCTTTCTGATGGAGTCATGTAATCTTTGTCTCTCTTGGTTGTATCAAGGTGCTGTGGTTTGCTCCTCCAGACCCTCAACTGTACAATGTGTACCCATGGCTATTTCTGCTTTCACGTTCATTTCAGTCTAACATCAGAGGGGTACAAAAATGGTAACTAACTTGCTTATGAGGGGGATAGAAAGGCAGACATTTCTTCCATATAGGATTTATATATCCTTACAAGCATTTCACATTTTAGTTTATTGGGAACTATTTTGTTAGTTTTGAACATTAGTCTTTAGATACAAATTATTTTTCTTTGAAAGAAAAAATAAGACTGAATGTCTTTCAATAGTCATGATTTTCAATCAAGCCACCATCAAATGAAATGGTTGTTAAAAATAAGTAAGTCAATGCCCTCAGATGGCACCTCAAAGAAAGCTCATAAACTAGCTACCCTGAAGGGCTTTTTTTTAACTCAAGGACAGAATCAAAACCTGAACCATGTTCTATGAGGTGAAGGCCTTAACCATTATGTCAAACCCACCTTGAAACTCTTTAACAGCTAGGACCTAGCAACCCCAGGTCCCCAGTGTAATTCAGCTAACTTCCACCACACTTACTACAGTGCAGTCTTGCCCAGATTAGGTGTGTTAAAAGGATGGAGGAAAAAGCTAAAGAGTAAGACAAGAAAGAAGAGAGTAATAACATATCTCCAGAATGTGGGGTCGAGATGATGTGGAAAACAGAGCAGAGGCATTGGGAATGGGCAGGGGGGGGGGGTAACCAGTGTGTGATGGGTGGGTCATGGAATCTTTGTTCACCTAGAGTCAATTGTAGTTAGACATCTGAGGTACAGATAGCCCATAAAGTGGTTATAGCGAATGAATACTGAGGTAGTCTGTGGATGAAAGTGACTGACATCATCTGTTTGACCACATGAGATGGTCACTGACCTACCATAACAGAACCCCACACCATTCCAGTTATCCGCATCCATTCATTTGCTTTCTGCACCCCCTCCTTGCTTCAAACTTACCAACTACCACTGTCTTTCAGTACACATCCCAGTATTTGTACATTACTGATCACTAGTGTGTCGGGTACCCTACTGGAATGTGTAATGCAAAACTGTTTATACCCCAGTTTTGTGATATCTCAAGCTATTCCTATTTTTTTGTAGTCTTTTCCTAGAAGCCATCTTGCTTCAAATAGTCTTAAAAGAGCAGAACGAGACTCATCATATGTCCTAGGCCAAGTATGGTGAATATTATGGTCAATGGCTTGTAGAGTGAACCAATTAAGCATATTATTTCCTTTATATGTTATAAAGAAAGAGAGTTTTGTTTCCTTTTTTAAGTTAAGCCTCTCTAAAGCAACTTACTACCTTCTGATTGGCTTGGCATTGCTGAGTGCAGAAGATAATCCTTTGATGTTACACAAGGTTTATTGATGTTCTGCTGTCCTAGCATTGATGCAAGCAGACAGTGGTAAATTGTGATTACTATATACATATATATACATTAATGCCTACAAGTTTGCACTGTTCTTGAAGTTACTCACCTAAATCTAACATTTCTGGAAACACTTTCTGCATGTGAATGTGGAAACTCCTTCAGCGTGACCTTTGCTGCACCCCAGGTATGTGTATCTTTTCAGGGAAGGTTGTTTTTGTAAGCTTCTTTGAACTCTGTGTCTGGTAAGGTCAGAGACATGATGCAGGAATGTTTGGCTGGAGGTGAAAGTTAAGGATCTGTTACAGACAGAAGCATGCAAGAAAAAGCAGTACATATAAATGGTGAGTGAATGGTTAAGAAAAATAGAAGGTCAAAGATTCCTGTTCCCTCTTTAGTCTCACAACACAGAAGATTGAGATTCTGAGTTGTTAATGAGCTGTTTCTTGTACACAAGGTACAGGGTTTGATTCCTTCTACTTCTATTTTTCTACTGTGTGACTGTGAGCAAGTCATTTAACCAGGCAGTGCTCTTGGGTTGCTCCTGAAAAGGGACAGTTCTGTTCAGCAGATTTACCTGATTAAAATAAATAGACAACCCCCGCCCCCTTCTCTGGAGTTTCAGTGTGAAACTAGCCATACTTTGGAAGAAGATATATCTTAAAATTAGCAACCATGTCCCTCATGTATAGATGCAACAAGTACATGCCCCCAGCATATTGTTATTTTTCCCATATCTACCCTATTTGTATACAAAATATAAGGGCTTAAAACTACCATGGGATTGTAACGCTAAGCATCTTAAGATCCTCATAAATCAAGAGTCTAAGAAGTACCTAAGAATCTACAGTATGTTAAATGAGAGGTAACATTTATAGTGCAGTTGTTTAAGTTTCCACTTGTCCTTTGTGTTGAGAAATCTGTTTATCAATGCATGTGCAGTATGTGGGATATTATATGTCAGATATTATATGTGTGATATTATAAGTAGAATAGTATATGTGGGATATTATATGTAGGCTATTATATGTGAGATATTATTATATGTGAGATATGTGTGGGATATTATATGTAGAATATTATATGTGGGATATTATAAGTAGGATAGTATATTTGGGATATTATATGTGGGATATTATATGTAGAATATTATATGTGGGATATTATATGTAGGCTATTATATGTGAGATATTATTATATGTGAGATATGTGTGGGATATTATATGTAGAATATTATATGTGGGATATTATATGTAGGCTATTATATGTGAGATATTATATTTGAGATATGTGTGGGATATTATATGTAGAATATTATATGTGGGATATTGTAAGTAGGATATTATATTTGGGATATTATATGTGGGATATTATATGTAGAATATTATATGTGGGATATTATATGTAGGCTATTATATGTGAGATATTATTATATGTGAGATATATGTGGGATATTATATGTAGAATATTATATGTGGGATATTATATGTAGGCTATTATATGTGAGATATTATATTTGAGATATGTGTGGGATATTATATGTAGAATATATGTGGGATATTATAAGTAGGATATTATATTTGGGATATTATATGTGGGATATTATTTAATGTGAATTGTTGACAAGTCTGGTATTATCCTTTACCATAAGGTCTTCATAAATGTTTACTTTGTAGCTTTCCTGGTTGCTCTCATAAAATAGCACGACCATAATGTAGAAATGCCTTCTGATGATGGACTGAAACCTTCAATTTTTTGGGATAAGACAAGACAAATGTGAACTTGAACAGATTTTGGTTAAAAGTATACAGTTAGGTTAAAATGTTTTCACACAGAATTTATGTCATTGGGCATGTCTTAGTAGATGTCTTATGACCCTGCCTGAAAGTGCAACAAAGAAATCATTTTTCAGCTAGAGCACTATGTCTTAGAATAAATACAGTATAAACAACATCTGAGAAGAAGTCCAACATTATGGTCAGTGTGGAAAGGGCTGCATATGGTATTTGTTGCAAACATGAGTTGGTAGAATGAAAGAAAGATGTGGAAGATGTGAAATAAAACAGCAAGGTTATGAAAAGTAGTCATTGTAAAACTGAAATACATATATTCCTTAAAACATATACTGCCCCAGTAGATGACAAATCAGTATTTGTGCATTTCTATAAATGATTGGGATGGTGGGCAGGGTGACCAATGGGATGGTTGTTATTCTGGCATGGGACCAGTGTCAGGGTTTGAATGGAGCTGACAGCCTGGCAAGGGAGAACAAAATGGGTGCATCTGCCTGCAGAATCAAGTTATAATGTAGCTTGAGATGAGACTTTGAATAGTTCAAAAAATGATACATTTCAGCTGGCACCCAGTCACGAGGTACTGCAAGCAATAGCAACAGATCATACTGAATCGGAAGCATGTGGGATTCAAACTGTGGTCTCAGTGAAGAGGCAGTAAGATAATCTACAAAATAACAGTAGCAATTTTTATTTTTATTTAGGAATCATGTTAGGATATAAGATCTTGCATTTGGACATAGTTTTGTTTTTAGAGTCTTCGAGTTTTCCAAATTGAAATACTTATACTATACCTCTACATCAGCTCTTAAAACTGAAACTTTGCATGCAGATAACATTCCCATTATAATTCTGACAGTAATATATAAGGAAAAGATATTCCAACACTAGTATTGAGAACCTTCCGAGTGATAAGCAAGAACCTTCTGTTAAAACTAATTACAGTGACCACATAGATGCCCTGCAGATACCTGCTGCAAAAGTGTTATCAAGATCTTTTTCTGCTAAAGGAACTTCCACTGATTAACTTCGCTCAAGTTTTAAAAGCAGCAAAAGGAAGATGGCTTAGATGACAACTAATACAGGGCACCAAGCATTAAATGAAACCGCTGAAATGCCTACTAATATAGGGCACCAAGCATCAAATGAAACCATTGAAATGCCTAGTAATATAGGGCACCAAGCATTAAATGAAACCATTGAAATGCCTACTAATATAGGGCACCAAGCATTAAATGAAACCATTGAAATGCCTACTAATATAGGGCACCAAGCATTAAATGAAACCATTGAAATGCCTACTAATATAGGGCACCAAGCATCAAATGAAACCATTGAAATGCCTACTAATATAGGGCACCAAGCATTAAATGAAACCGTTGAAATGCCTACTAATATAGGGCACCAAGCATTAAATGAAACCATTGAAATGCCTACTAATATAGGGCACCAAGCATTAAATGAAACCATTGAAATGCCTACTAATATAGGGCACCAAGCATTAAATGAAACCGTTGAAATGCCTACTAATATAGGGCACCAAGCATCAAATGAAACCATTGAAATGCCTAGTAATATAGGGCACCAAGCATTAAATGAAACCGTTGAAATGCCTACTAATATAGGGCACCAAGCATTAAATGAAACCATTGAAATGCCTACTAATATAGGGCACCAAGCATTAAATGAAACAGTTGAAATGCCTACTAATATAGGGCACCAAGCATCAAATGAAACCATTGAAATGCCTACTAATATAGGGCACCAAGCATTAAATGAAACCATTGAAATGCCTACTAATACAGGGCACCAAGCATTAAATGAAACCGTTGAAATGCCTACTAATACAGGGCACCAAGCATCAAATGAAACCATTGAAATGCCTAGTAATATAGGGCACCAAGCATTAAATGAAACCATTGAAATGCCTACTAATATAGGGCACCAAGCATTAAATGAAACCGTTGAAATGCCTACTAATATAGGGCACCAAGCATTAAATGAAACCGTTGAAATGCCTACTAATATAGGGCACCAAGCATTAAATGAAACAGTTGAAATGCCTACTAATATAGGGCACTAAGCATTAAATGAAACCATTGAAATGCCTACTAATATAGGGCACCAAGCATTAAATGAAACCATTGAAATGCCTACTAATATAGGGCACCAAGCATTAAATGAAACAGTTGAAATGCCTAGTAATATAGGGCACCAAGCATTAAATGAAACAGTTGAAATGCCTACTAATATAGGGCACCAAGCATCAAATGAAACCATTAAAATGCCTACTAATATAGGGCAATACACAAGCATCAAATGAAACCGTTGAAATGCCTACTAATATAGGGCATTACCCAAGCATCAAATGAAACCGTTGAAATGCCTACTAATATAAGGCATTACCCAAGCATCAAATGAAACTGTTGAAATGCCTACTAATATAGAGCATTACCCAAGCATCAGATGAAACTGTTGACATGCCTTTAGACTGTATACTTTTTCACTCACTTTTGCATTAGCATGGTCTGTAATGTAGTACTGAAACTGCTGGAGGTCCCTGCCCCACTACGTGGACATTTACACTGTTTTAATTCAATCAAATTTAATACTTCATTAGATTCTACTTCAACAAAGCAAAACTTCCCTGATGAAAGCAATTCTCTTCGCCATAAACTTCTCTGAGAGTTTTCTAACCTGTAAAAAGCAATACAGAAGCAGTGACTGGCCTCCAGGTAAGAGAACTACATTCCACTGAATTACCTGACTGCCACCCAGCTGTCGAGTCTCCATTTTTAAATAGTAAAGTGAATCCAACTCCCTCCTTCCACAGTAAGGTAAATTGCATTTTTGTATAAATTTTGTAACAAGCAGTTTGCTACAGTTTAAGCAGGAGAATTCTTTTTTAAACTAAAGTATGAACACTGTAGTTCTGTCTGCAGGCAGGGTAAAAACAGTAGCAACTGTTAGATACATGTGTAGCAGGCACTTTGCTACAGTTCAAATAGGAGAAATCATTATTTATTTATTTATTTTGTAAACTAAAGCATGAGTGCTGTAGTGCTCTGTGCAGGCATGGTTTAGACTGTAGCAATGTTTGCTATAAATGTAGCAAACAGTTTACTATAGTTAAAAATACATTTACATTGAATAAAAATTGGGGGCAGGAACACAGAAAAAGGACCTGTGTTGTGCATCTGGCAATCTGGTTAGTGTTCCTGTAGTAGGTTGTATATTTGTTTTTTTTTTCAATACAAGAAGGGGGGAGGGCATAGAGCTAACTGTGAACAGGTGAGGGGTGGGGTGCTGGTTCATAGTACTGGCCCAGGGCTCTGGTTGAACCAGGTATGCATCTGCCTTCTAAACACATCTACTTCAAAACTGGGTAACAGCAGAGGGCTTCTTTGGTCAGGCCTCTTCTGGTGCAACCTGCTCTGCTCAGCCTTGCTTTGCTCAACTTTGCCTTGCTTTCATACCCCCAAATCTCACCCCCTTATCCTATATTTATCTCTAACAGCCACTTCCCCTTTTACCCACCAGCGGTTCACAACCCCAGTAAATAAAATTCCTCTTACATCCTTTACTGCCTGCTTCTTAGACATAATTTCCTTCCAGCTCTGTCTAGTAATTTAACCCCTCCCACGTCTCCCAATGTTATTAGGCCCTACCATTCCAGCGTTTAACCCCTCCCACTTCTCCCAATTCTATTAGGCCCTAGCATTCCACCGTTTAACCCCTCCTACCTCTCCCAGTTCTATTAGGCTCTCCCATTCCACCAATAGTTTCTAACCTCTCAACTGCCACATCACGACTGTACTTGTCATCAATTTTCCTCTCAGCCTCTAATCCAAATAAACTGATAGTATCTGCACTTACAGTATTTCTTCCTCTCTTCCCCACTCCACTCACAAATTACTGCATCACCCACTGTACTTCACCCTTGCATATTACATCTACAACTACTCATATCTCCTTTCTCACCCAGTCTTATTGTGATACAACTGAATTTTACTTTGTAAACTGGTTCTAATAAACTTTTTTTTACTACACGGCCGTTGACTGTGCTTTGCAACAACTACCGACTCTGTGTGTGGGACTGCCTTCATTGGGATCCTGTTAAGCGGAGAACCCTTAAATTACTGATGTTTCCCATATTCCCAACATCTCAAGGCTCCCTACTGTTACCAACCTACTAAAGTACACAAATCATTCAAAGTCATCTTTCTTTCAAGTTTCAGTTCACTTGTATACAGTGGCAGCATCCACCCAAACCCATGCTCCCCATCTCTCCAGCAATAAACGCTAACACAAACACTCAGCCAATTTAAAATACATTAATACTTTTTCATCTAAATGCCCAGAGCACATGCAATGAAATCCTGTGCTTATACTCCAGGAATGTATCACACATTCCTGGCATTCTGGCCATAACTGGATAATAGTTAAAACCCACTACAGCCTCTGAGAGATTTTGCCACTTGATTACAGCCTATTATGCATTGATGGTGCAAGCAGCAAAGGGGGTGGCAGTGCACTCCTCTACCAAAATAACATCCAGCTTTCTGTATACCATAAATTACTTCCATCTTTTTCAAAAGCTGAAATCCTGATCTAACTCATAAAGATTAATAATATTAACTCTGTTTTTATAGTTATAATCCAGCCTCTAGTGTTTCAAACTGTAGCAGATAGGAAGACACTTTCACCTGGTTATTCACCAATATTCCAATTGCTAAGATGGCAATGGCATCTCCAGCTCCCGAGTCCGTTTTTGTGTATTTACATTAAATCTATGTTAAATCTGTATTAAATCTATGTTAATTTTATTTATGTTAAAATTATTTAAGTGTGTGGTGGACTGCAGCGGTGATGTTCACGGTGGATTGATTAGTGGAAGTTTGGGCCTACAGTGGCCTCAATGGTGAGTTTGAACTAAACACGGAGGGCAGAAGCTAATTTTGATAGTCATGTTCATTTGTAAGGACTGGACTAAATCCATTGTGTTAGAGGAATCGGACTGAATTTGGTTCACTGCTGGTAGTGTCAGAGATAAAACAGGTGACTTTATGGATGATGAGGATGGTGGACTGATTGCTGGCTGTTTGTGGCTGTTCTGTCTTTGTGTAGTGGCAGTTGCATTGTATTTAGGTGGAGATGGCCTTGCTTTGTATGACAGTTGTGTTTCAATCTTTTTTTTTTTTTTGGTCTGTGGTGTTGAAGGGACCAGACCGGACTTTGAGATAATGCTGAGTCAGAACAGAGAATGTGGAGGTATGGTTGGAATGGCTGCTGGAGTCCATGAAATCATGCATGGTTGAGGCAGCTTGATGCATGCTGTGCCTCGGTTGGCTTGGTCACTGTTGTTGCCACTGTTGTACATACATATATTTGTTTTTGTCTTTCTGTGTACCTTGAGCTTGGAGGAACATAACTTCGTTCAGCTGTGCATTTGTGTGTATGGTCTGAATGACAATAAAGTTACTTTTTGACTTGACTTTGACTATAAACATTAATTGGTTTCCACAATGCTTCCTAACTGATATCCCTGTATAAACAATTTCAACTTCATTCAGTCACTAGACACACTAAATCCAAATGCTGATCATCCATACTAGACTGAATCCTAACTAATAACCAAAGCAACATCAGTCATGCAGGTGTTCTGCCAGATGACCGCCATCTAATATTTACTCTCTGGTCCCCACCCAAATCTGCAAGTCATGCCTGTCAAAAATAGTTCTAACTTCAACAAGGATGGATTCCTTGCATCCCTACAGGCTTACAACTGGAGGGTGCTTAAGCTCCTACCACTAGATGAAGCTGCCAACTACTTTAACAATACTTCTTCAAATACCCTAAATTCTCATGCCCTACTTAGGTACAAAAAACTCAGATCTACTCCAGTTCCCTCCACCTACCAAACAACTCATGCACCTATGATGTAAAGCATTGATCACCTGGCCACAGGACAAGATCACAACCAACTGCCAGCATTACCATCATCTTTGCAATAAATCCATCCTAAATTCTCATACCTACCCAGGAAAATCCTCACAGCCTAAGCCTCTATCTATTGAATATGACTTCAATATAACTTGCTTTTTCAACACACACTTTCCCAGTATCGCTACCCCTCTCTCTCAGATTTAACCACAGTAAAGGCCTAACTCCAGCTGCAACATGCCATGCTGAAAATTCTACAGGAAAATGATCAAACAATACCTCAAAAAACTAAAGGTCAACTCCACACTCTCAGAAAACCTCCCCACAGAATATCTAAAACTAGCAAATGAAAGCTTAGCTTACCATGTCTCTGTCATAATTAACAGATCAATCCAGAACCATATTCAAGGGTGACTTTAACTACCCCACTTAAAACTGGAAATCATATACAACTCTTGAGTGGTGCAGTAGTGCAGCGGTTAGTGTTGTTGCCTCACAGCAAGAGGTCCTCTGGTTCAATTCTGGGTGGCAGTGCCTTCTGTGCAGAGTTTGTATATCCTCCCTGCATTCACATGGGCACCCTCTGGGTGCTCCACATTCCAAACACATGCATCTGGGGAAGTTCTCTTTGAGGTTCCACTAAAAATGGGCTCTGTCTTAGTTGGACTTTCCTAATAAACAAATGTTAAATAAACAAAATAAAACCCCTTAATATGCAGGCCCAGAGATTACTGGACTTTGTAAAAACAAATACCCTAGACCAGATAGTCTGTATGCCCATTAGGGGTGATATAACATTCTAGACCTAGATCTCACTAACATGGGAGAGCATTGCACCCCCATAAGTGTATTGTCCTCACAAGTTAAGTCAGATATTAAAGCTATCTCCTTTGAAATAAAAATACAACCTTGGACACCAGGTAACCCTGAAACTTTTAGAAATTATAAGGCAAACTTCCTACTTCTAAGTGACACCCTGGCAAAATTCGAAGGCCTCCCCCAAATCCAAGGAAGACTGCTGCCTATACTGAGTCATTCACAAGAACCCTCTACAATCAGGCATACAGCTACATAAAGGCTGTAGTACCTACCCAAAACAAATTCATGGCAATCTCAAAAAGCATGCCATGCTAGTGGAATCACAGAATCAGTGGATTATATAAAAAAGGAAGAAATTCCTAGCCAAAAATAGGAAGTGTAATGCCCAGCAAGGTAACCACTCCTTTACAAAACTAAATAAACAACTCAGTGGACTAATTAAGACAACCAAAGTAAATCTGAGTTAAAAGTAGCCTCTCAGGCTAAGGATAACCACAAGATATTCTTCAGTTATGTCTGAAACCTCAAAGACCATACAGAACAATGTGCCAGTCTAAGTGTAATTGAAGCCACCTATACTGAGCCTGAGGGGATTCACTATACAATCTCGAAATACTGGAATGTCGAATTTCAGTATTTCGAGACTGAATAGTCGAAAACCCACATACACGAAAATCCATAATCACAAATACAACAACCGCGACCATTCACACACACACACACAAACCAGGACATAATCACACACACATACACCTACCTAACTAAGCAAACACACAAACACACCTAACCTACCCCCACACCCTCCTACTTATATATTCTAACTCTGAGGTCGCACTAAACACACAAACACACAAAAAACACCACCGCACACACTCAAATCCCTACCCAATATCCTCAAACACACAACACTTACCTGAAACCCCAGATAAATCCATAAACCGCACCACACGTAACGAATGCAACACCACAATAGCAGTGGATTTGACATTTGCGGATTCGACACTTCCGCGTTCGGCATAGTTTTGAGTAACTGCACTTTCCACTATTCAGTCTTGATGTACTGAAATTCGACATTTCAGTATGTCGAGATTGTCTAGTGTATCTGCCTGAGGACATAGCAGACCTACTTGTCAATAAATGCTGCTCCAGTTTTACCTCACTTCTCCCCCAGACAACTCTCTAGTAATGCCTCCATAGGTTCATAGGTTCGGTTCATACATTAGTACTAGGCTAACTGCCCTTGTGAGCCATTTTAAGCCTAGCCAATTATCCCTTGTGAGTCTCAAACCCTGCACCTTGTGTTTGTAAAGCAAACACCTTAACCATTAGGCCACCAAGGAACAGGTCCTTAATGCACAAAACAATGCATTGAAGGAACCTGATAATAACCCAGAAGCCCTCCTTAATTGTATGAAACATGACCGTTCAGGGCCTCAAAAAGAACAATTCAATGTTAGCAGCCAAACAGGCATCACAAAGGAGGACTGCAAGTGTTATCCCACTACACAAGGGTGGGCTATCCATGGACCCAGGAAATTACCAACCCATAAGCCTGTCTAGTAAGCAACGCCATAGAAAGAATTATAATGGACATGATAAATAATGACATGGGAAACTTTCAGATACTGGATCCAACTCAGTTCAGTATCATCAAGGGAAGGTCATACACATTCAGCCTGCTGAACTTCTTCAATAAGGTCACCAAAGCAATAGAAGAGGGCAAAATGGCATATACTGCCTACCTCAACCTGGACAAAGCATTTAACACAATTCTCCACTTAGGCATTGTAGACAAGCTCTACAATGTCAACCGCTGAATAGCCAACTGGCTCACAGATATGACCCAAGAAGTCTACCTCCACAAAAAGGCCAGTCACTTATTGCTCAGTGCTGCGGTCACTCCGGTTTGTGCTCTACTTCTCTGAAGTCAGGACTAATGTCACTGACCTCTGGCTGACCCATTTTCTAGTCAGTGAATCCCCTCCAAGACACAAACATCCTCCAAGAGGGCCTGACACAGATAAATAACTGTTGTCAGAGTCACAGCCTTAAACTCGGTGCCAAGAACATAATGGTATCTTTCAGTAAGATCACCACCCCTGCAAATTACTACATTTTTAATATACCCCTAAGAGTAGACCAAGTAGTTAGAGATTTGGGAACACATGTAGTCAGAGATTTGGGAGCACATGTAGACAACAATTTGCCCTTTGACCATGATGTGTCTAAAGTACTAATAAAATAGTAGATCAGAGTGTATATGATGTGTGCTGTGTCTTTAAGAAGCATGTTAAAGACTGCTATGTCCACGTATAAATTCCTGACACGTGCAATCTCTAGTGCCATTTAGAAAGAGCAGCAGAGAGTGAGTATGTATGATTGCAGAACTTAGTTTGTATAAGTTACTTAAGGTAAAGTCAGTAAACGTCTATCGTGATGTTTGTATAAAATAAAGCTGCTTGAACAGAACCCACAAAGACTCTCCTACTGTGTCCAAAGTAGGAGAACGACATTATGTCAGAAGTGGGATGGCGGAGAATAATATTCGGAGCCATGAGGTGCAGAGACAACAGTGAAGGTAAAACTAAGAGAAACACGAGAAAAAAAGAGCCAGAAAAGAATCAAACATAATGAGAAGTAGAACAAACTGTTTATTTGGAAAAAAGACAAAACGGGACGTTAAAAGGACAAAAACTGCATTACTAAGCAAGCAGACGGCACAAAAGGTTAATTAACTAAGGGAAATGTTTGAAGCAAAGGTATTTGATGAAACGATTAACAGTAAGGCAAAACAAGCATGTTTAAAGCAAAACAAATGTGTTTGAGACAAAACAGGCATATTCAGAGTAAAATGAGCACAAGAAAAGTACAAACGGGCATGAAAAGGGCTTAAACAAGCAAAATGAATATAATAAGGGCAAAAAGGGCACATTAAGGGTAAACAAAGCAGTATAATAAGGGCAAAAAGGGCACATTAAGGGTAAACAAAGCAGTATAATAAGGGCAAAAAGGGCACATTAAGGGTAAATAAAGCTGTATAATAAGGGCAAAAAGAGCACATTAAGGGTAAATAAAGCAGTATAATAAGGGCAAAAAGGGCACATTAAGGGTAAACAAAGCAGTATAATAAGGGCAAAAAGGGCACATTAAGGGTAAACAAAGCAGTATAATAAGGGCAAAAAGGGCACATTAAGGGTAAATAAAGCAGTATAATAAGGGCAAAAAGGGTACATTAAGGGTAAATAAAGCTGTATAATAAGGGCAAAAAGGGCAAATTAAGGGTAAACAAAGCAGTATAATAAGGGCAAAAAGGGCACATTAAGGGTAAATAAAGCTGTATAATAAGGGCAAAAAGGGCACATTAAGGGTAAAAAAAGCAGTATAATAAGGGCAAAAGGGGCACATTAAGGGTAAACAAAGCAGTATAATAAGGGCAAAAAGGGCACATTAAGGGTAAATAAAGCAGTATAATAAGGGCAAAAAGGGCACATTAAGGGTAAACAAAGCAGTATAATAAGGGCAAAAGGGCACATTAAGGGTAAATAAAGCAGTATAATAAGGGCAAAAAGGGCACATTAAGGGTAAACAAAGCAGTATAATAAGGGCAAAAAGGGCACATTAAGGGTAAATAAAGCTGTATAATAAGGGCAAAAAGGGCACATTAAGGGTAAATAAAGCAGTATAATAAGGGCAAAAAGGGCACATTAAGGGTAAACAAAGCAGTATAATAAGGGCAAAAAGGGCACATTAAGGGTAAATAAAGCAGTATAATAAGGGCAAAAGGGCACATTAAGGGTAAATAAAGCTGTATAATAAGGGCAAAAAGGGCACATTAAGGGTAAATAAACATGTATAATAAGGGCAAAAAGGGCACATTAAGGGTAAATAAAGCTGTATAATAAGGGCAAAAAGAGCACATTAAGGGTAAATAAAGCAGTATAATAAGGGCAACAAGGGCACATTAAGGGTAAATAAAGCAGTATAATAAGGGAAAAAAAGGCACATTAAGGGTAAATAAAGCAGTATAATAAGTGCAAAAAGGGCACATTAAAGGTAAATAAAGCAGTATAATAAGGGCAAAAAGGGCACATTAAGGTTAAATAAAGTAGTATAATAAGGGCAAAAAGGGCAAAGTAAGGGTAAACAAACCAGTATACTAAGGGCAAAAAGGGCACATTAAAGGTAAATAAAGCTGTATAATAAGGGCAAATAGGCACATTAAGCGTAAATAAAGCAGTATAATAAGGGCAAAAAGGGCACATTAAGGGTAAACAAAGCAGTATAATATGGGCAAAAAGGGCACATTAAGGGTAAATAAAGCAGTATAATAAGGGCAAAAAGGGCACATTAAGGGTAAATAAAGCTGTATAATAAGGCAAAAAGGGCACATTAAGGGTAAACAAAGCAGTATAATAAGGGCAAAAAGGGCACATTAAGGGTAAATAAAGCTGTATAATAAGGGCAAAAAGGGCACATTAAGGGTAAATAAAGCAGTATAATAAGGGAAAAAGGGCACATTAAGGGTAAACAAAGCAGTATAATAAGGGCAAAAAGGGCACATTAAGAGTAAATAAAGCAGTATAATTAGGGCAAAAAGGGCACATTAAGGGTAAATAAAGCAGTATAATAAGGGCAAAAAGGGCTCATTAAGGGTAAATAAAGCAGTATAATAAGGGCAAAAAGGGCACATTAAGGGTAAATAAAGCTGTATAATAAGGCAAAAAGGGCACATTAAGGGTAAACAAAGCAGTATAATAAGGGCAAAAAGGGCACAATAAGGGTAAATAAAGCTGTATAATAAGGGCAAAAAGGGCACATTAAGGGTAAATAAAGCAGTATAATAAGGGAAAAAGGGCACATTAAGGGTAAACAAAGCAGTATAATAAGGGCAAAAAGGGCACATTAAGAGTAAATAAAGCAGTATAATAAGGGCAAAAAGGGCACATTAAGGGTAAATAAAGCTGTATAATAAGTGCAAAAAGGGCACATTAAGGGTAAACAAAGCAGTATAATAAGGGCAAAAAGGGCACATTAAGGGTAAATAAAGCTGTATAATAAGGCAAAAAGGGCACATTAAGGGTAAACAAAGCAGTATAATAAGGGCAAAAAGGGCAAATTAAGGGTAAATAAAGCTGTATAATAAGGGCAAAAAGGGCACATTAAGGGTAAATAAAGCAGTATAATAAGGGAAAAAGGGCACATTAAGGGTAAACAAAGCAGTATAATAAGGGCAAAAAGGGCACATTAAGAGTAAATAAAGCAGTATAATTAGGGCAAAAAGGGCACATTAAGGGTAAATAAAGCAGTATAATAAGGGCAAAAAGGGCACATTAAGGGTAAACAAAGCAGTATAATAAGGGCAAAAAGGGCACATTAAGGGAAAATAAAGCAGTATAATAAGGGCAAAAAAAGCACATTAAGGGTAAACAAAGCAGTATAATAAGGGCAAAAAGGGCACATTAAGGGTAAATAAAGCAGTATAAAAAGGGCAAAAAGGGCACATTAAGGGTAAACAAAGCAGTGTAATAAGGGCAAAAAGGGCACATTAAAGGTAAATAAAGCTGTATAATAAGGGCAAAAAGGGCACATTAAGGGTAAATAAAGCAGTATAATAAGGGCAAAAGGGCACATTAAGGGTAAACAAAGCAGTATAATAAGGGCAAAAAGGGCACATTAAGGGTAAATAAAGCAGTATAATAAGGGCAAAAAGGGCACATTAAGGGTAAACAAAGCAGTATAATAAGGGCAAATAGGGCACATTAAGGGTAAATAAAGCAGTATAATAAGGGCAAAAAGGGCACATTAAGGGTAAACAAAGCAGTATAATAAGGGCAAAAAGGGCACATTAAGGGTAAATAAAGCTGTATAATAAGGGCAAAAAGGGCACCTTAAGGGTAAATAAAGCTGTATAATAAGGGCAAAAGGGGCACATTAAGGGTAAATAAAGCAGTATAATAAGGGCAACAAGGGCACATTAAGGGTAAATAAAGCAGTATAATAAGGGAAAGAAGGCACATTAAGGGTAAATAAAGCAGTATAATAAGTGCAAAAAGGGCACATTAAAGGTAAATAAAGCAGTATAATAAGGGCAAAAAGGGCACATTAAGGTTAAATAAAGTAGTATAATAAGGGCAAAAAGGGCACATTAAGGGTAAACAAAGCAGTATAATAAGGGCAAAAAGGGCACATTAAAGGTAAATAAAGCTGTATAATAAGGGCAAAAAGGGCACATTAAGGGTACATAAAGCTGTATAATAAGGGCAAAAAGGGCACCTTAAGGGTAAATAAAGCTGTATAATAAGGGCAAAAGGGGCACATTAAGGGTAAATAAAGCAGTATAATAAGGACAACAAGGGCACATTAAGGGTAAATAAAGCGGTATAATAAGGGAAAAAAAGGCACATTAAGGGTAAATAAAGCAGTATAATATGTGCAAAAAGGGCACATTAAAGGTAAATAAAGCAGTATAATAAGGGCAAAAAGGGCACATTAAGGTTAAATAAAGTAGTATAATAAGGGCAAAAAGGGCAAATTAAGGGTAAAAGCAGTATAATAATGGCAAAAAGGGCACATTAAAGGTAAATAAAGCTGTATAATAAGGGCAAAAAGGCACATTAAGGGTAAATAAAGCAGTATAATAATAGCAAAAAGGGCACATTAAGGGTAAACAAAGCAGTATAATAAGGGCAAAAAGGGCACATTAAGGGTAAATAAAGCAGTATAATAAGGGCAAAAAGGGCACATTAAGGGTAAACAAAGCAGTATAATAAGGGCAAAAAGGGCACATTAAGGGTAAATAAAGCTGTATAATAAGGGCAAAAAGGGCACATTAAGGGTAAACAAAGCAGTATAATAAGGGCAAAAAGGGCACATTAAGGGTAAATAAAGCTGTATAATAAGGGCAAAAAGGGCACATTAAGGGTAAATAAATATGTATAATAAGGGCAAAAAGGGCACAGTAAAGGTAAATAAAGCAGTATAATAAAGGCAAAAAGGGCACATTAAGGGTAAGCAAAGCAGTATAATAAGGGCAAAAAGGGCACATTAAGGGTAAACAAAGCAGTATAATAAGGGCAAAAAGGGCACATTAAGGGTAAATAAAGCTGTATAATAAGGGCAAAAAGGGCACATTATGGGTAAATAAAGCAGTATAATAAGGGCAAAAAGGGCACATTAAGGGTAAACAAAGCAGTATAATAAGGGCAAAAAGGGCACATTAAGGGTAAATAAAGCAGTATAATAAGGGCAAAAGGGCACATTAAGGGTAAATAAAGCAGTATAATAAGGGCAAAAAGGGCACATTAAGGGTAAACAAAGCAGTATAATAAGGGCAAAAAGGGCACATTAAGGGTAAATAAAGCAGTATAATAAGGGCAAAAAAAGCACATTAAGGGTAAACAAAGCAGTATAATAAGGGCAAAAAGGGCACATTAAGAGTAAATAAAGCAGTATAATAAGGGCAAAAAGGGCACATTAAGGGTAAACAAAGCAGTGTAATAAGGGCAAAAAGGGCACATTAAAGGTAAATAAAGCTGTATAATAAGGGCAAAAAGGGCACATTAAGGGTAAATAAAGCAGTATAATAAGGGAAAAAAGGGCACATTAAGGGTAAACAAAGCAGTATAATAAGGGCAAAAAGGGCACATTAAGGGTAAATGAAGCAATATAATAAGGGCAAAAAGGGCACATTAAGGGTAAACAAAGCAGTATAATAAGGGCAAATAGGGCACATTAAGGGTAAATAAAGCAGTATAATAAGGGCAAAAAGGGCACATTAAGGGTAAACAAAGCAGTATAATAAGGGCAAAAAGGGCACATTAAGGGTAAATAAAGCTGTATAATAAGGGCAAAAAGGGCACCTTAAGGGTAAATAAAGCTGTATAATAAGGGCAAAAGGGGCACATTAAGGGTAAATAAAGCAGTATAATAAGGGCAACAAGGGCACATTAAGGGTAAATAAAGCAGTATAATAAGGGAAAAAAAGGCACATTAAGGGTAAATAAAGCAGTATAATAAGTGCAAAAAGGGCACATTAAAGGTAAATAAAGCAGTATAATAAGGGCAAAAAGGGCACATTAAGGTTAAATAAAGTAGTATAATAAGGGCAAAAAGGGCACATTAAGGGTAAACAAAGCAGTATAATAAGGGCAAAAAGGGCACATTAAAGGTAAATAAAGCTGTATAATAAGGGCAAAAAGGGCACATTAAGGGTAAATAAAGCAGTATAATAAGGGCAAAAAGGGCACATTAAGGGTAAACAAAGCAGTATAATAAGGGCAAAAAGGGCACATTAAGGGTAAATAAAGCAGTATAATAAGGACAAAAAGGGCACATTAAGGGTAAACAAAGCAGTATAATAAGGGCAAAAAGGGCACATTAAGGGTAAATAAAGCAGTATATTAAGGGCAAAAAGGGCACAATAAGGGTAAACAAAGCAGTATAATAAGGGCAAAAAGGGCACATTAAGGGTAAATAAAGCAGTATAATAAGGGCAAAAAGGGCACCTTAAGGGTAAATAAAGCTGTATAATAAGGGCAAAAAGGGCACATTAAGGGTAAATAAAGCAGTATAATAAGGGCAACAAGGGCACATTAAGGGTAAATAAAGCAGTATAATAAGGGAAAAAAGGGCACATTAAGGGTAAATAAAGCAGTATAATAAGTGCAAAAAGGGCACATTATAGGTTCATAGGTTCATTGGTTCATACTAGGCTATCTGCCCAAGGGCATTTATAAGCCTAGCCCATAGTTATGTGGCTTTCGCCACCCCTTTAGTTTGAATAAAAACTATGCCTATCATTTTGCTGTGCCTCTGTCAAGCAGTGACACTGAAGTAATCCCTGGGGTATATCTGCAATCTCCCATCCATTGGTCAAGATTCCTCTTGAACAAGGCCAGAGAGGTGCTCTGCCTCACATTTACCGGGATTTTGTTCCACAGCATAGGGAGTCTCTGGGTGATGAATCTGTCCCTCCAGCACATTCTATTTATAACCGTGTCAAGGTTTAAGTCTCCCGCCCTTGTGGTTCTGAGGGATCTAGACTTTTTTGAGGTGAAGCATATTCATCAAATCTGGGTTTGACATGGCCTTATATGTCAGGCACAGGTCACCTCTGAGCAAGCGGTATGAGTCTGAATAGAGCTGGAGTTCTTTCAGTCGGGCAGCATAAGACATATTTTTGAGACCCTTTATCCTTTTGGTGAGGAACTTTTGGGGCCTTTCAAGCTGCAGCAGGTGTCTGGTCAGATACATTCCGAACGGGGCATTGTACTCAATCATAGGTCTAATGAGTGATGAGTACAGGGGACGATGACCTCCCTTGATCTAGATGTGAATCCCTTCATGATCAGGTGGGTGATATAGAAGGTTTTCCTAACTACTTTAGCAACATGAGTGTCAAACGAAAGGCTACTGTCAACCTGGGTCCCCAGATCTCTGATGACTTTTTCTGTGCTCAGTGGATTGCCACCTATATGGTAGCTAGGGGTAACCTTGTTTTTCCCGAAGGGTATGACTATGCATTTTGGCGTTTAACTTCAGGCCATGGCTCTGGCACCAGTTATCCGTTTCTGTGAGGCCCTTCTGGAGGATATCTGTGTCAGATGTGTTTTCGACTATGGCGCCCAGTTTGCAGTCATCTGCAAACTTTGTCAGCCATAACCCTCCTGTGTTTGCTTGTACTTCAGAAAAGTAGATGCCGAACAAGAGTGGACCCAGGACTGAGCCCTGTGGGACACCACTTGTGACAGGCTTTGAGTCTGACATGGCTCCAGCAACTCTGACCCTGTGGGTTCTGTCACTTAGCCAGTTTGCAACCCATCTTGTGATGTATGGGTTTACATTCAAGCTGATGAGTTTTTCGATGATACCTGAGTGGGGTATTGTGTCGAAGGCCTTTGCCAGGTCGAGGTAGGCTGTATGGACTGCCTTTCCCTCATCAATGGCCTTGGTGACTGTCTCGAAAAAGTCAACCAAGTTTAAGAGGCAGGATCTGCCTTTGACAAAGCCAAACTGGGTTGGATCCAAAGTCTGCAAGTTCCCTATGTCTTTATTTATGAGTTCCATTATGATCCTCTCCATGGCTTTGCAGATAAGGCTTGTCAAGCTAATGGGGTGGTAATTTCCAGGGTTATGAAGTGGGACCACAGTCGCCGTGCGCCACTCCTTGGGTACGTATCCTGAGGTGAGGCTAAGATTAAACAGCTGTCCTAACTGTGGGTTTAATTCCTCGTTGAGTTCATGAAGCACACAGCCGGGGACACCATCTGGTCCCATGGATGCTGTGTTTTTGCCTTGGTGGGGCCAGTCCTCACCTGGGCGTTGGAGATGTGTGGGGGGCTACAACCCTGTGGAATAGATATCTCTCCTTTGGGGAGGGAGGGGAGAAGTTTGCACTGAACCTGTCAGCCAGTATGTTGGCAATGTGTGTAGGTTCAGTAATTTTCACATCATTTTGAACTAATTCTGAGCATATCTGGGAGTTTCCTCCTAGGTTTCTAACATAGCTAAAGAAGGCCTTATGATTCTCTTTAGAGTCCTTGGCGATTTTTCTCTCAAAATTTGCCTTGGATGATTTTATGAGAGCTCTTAGTTTTTTACTTATAATGATCAAAGGTGTCTTACCTTTCAAGGATTTTGCTCTATCTTGTAGTAGCTTCCTCCTTTTGTTGTAGAGCTTGTTTATGGCTGGGGTCCACCAGACTGGATGCTTGCCTTTGGTACAGAGAGTCTTAGTTTTGTTTGGGATTGCCTGATCCATGCAGTCCTGTAGGTGCTGGTAGAAGGCATTTGTAAGTGATTCACCGGTTTAAGTAATGTTTACCACTGGCTCAGGGGCCTTAAAGGAGACCACACTAGTTTTTAGAAGTGTGAAATCGGCTTTTGAGAAGTTTTTCTCTGTGGTCTTTTTTGTTTCGGGTGGGGGCGGGATGAGGACCTCCAGCGAGATTAGTTTATGATCTGATCTCACCAGTGAGGGGTATACTTCCGGTGTTGAACATTTTGATCCCATGTTCGTGATGATGAGATCAAGTATGTTTTCTCCTCTTGTGGGGATGGTGACTAGTTGTTCCATGGCATTTGAGTTTATGAACTCCAGGAATCTTTGGGTTAGAGTGTTCGGGCTTGAGTAGTGTTCCCAGTCTATATTAGGGTAGTTGAAGTCACCTAGTATGATGGTGTTTGGAGATACATTTATCCCCTCCAATGTTTTCAGGAAGGCCATGTGAGGTTCCTGAGTTTGAGAGTGTGGCCTGTAACATGCTACAAATTGCAGAGCAGTCTTGCCTATGGTTAATTGCACCTGGATGGTCTCCGATGCATCGTGCGTTGCCACCAACCTTGAGGTGTGGGTGTCCTTTATGAATATGGACACCCCCCCCCCTCCTTTCTTGGTGTTGTCCGGATTTTGGGGCCGGAACGCATGATATGAGGTGAAACCTGTTAGTGCTGGGGTGCTCTCAGGAGCCTTGAACCAGGTTTCTGTCACAGCACAGACATCGATGTTCTCCATATTGAGAAGGGCCTCGAGTGCGTGCATCTTGAGATTGAGACTTCTGGCATTGAGCAGCATTACCCTTAGTTTTTTCCTTTTGGTGTTCTAGGGTGGTAGGTTTAGAATTTGAGCCTTGCCTAAAAAGGCACTATGGGGTGGCAAGAGCCTTTGCCAATATCCGGAAGCCCAGGGGTGACAGGTGCAAGCCGTCCCTTGCAAAGCAGCGTGGCTTGTCCAGCATGTCATCCCAGGCAGACAGACATTGGATCCCCTTTGAATGACACCAGAATTTAAGCCAATTATTAAAGCTGATCATCTTATCACTGTATTGTGGCATCATTCTAGGTGAAGGTAGGATACTGCTCAAGGTCAGGGTCATACCTGCCTGGGCTACATAATCAGAGAGCTCCTCGATGTCCCTTTTCATGTAGTCCAAGGAGGTACGTCTCAGGTCATTGACACCAGCGTGGACAATGACTGAGTCGTACTTGTACCTGCTGTTGAGAGACCTGAGTGCTTGCGTTATGTGGTGGATTCTAGCGCCCGACAGGCAGCTTACTGTGACCTTCTCTTTACTCAGTCTGGTGAGCGGGACGTCAGTGTATCTGACTATGGAATCACCAATGACAAGTGTGTCTGGCATTTTGTTTGGCCTTAAGGGCTGTGACTGTTTGACACTCTGACTGTGTGGTCTATGTGTTGCATGTGTTGGGTCGTGAGGTGGTAGTTGTTTGGGTGTCTGCTTTGGTGGCCTCTGCTGTTTTGGTAAATTTTGATCAGAGCCTCGAGTATGTCTTTGTGTGAGTATGTGTATGATTTGAAGTTGTGATGGTACCATGTGTGACTGGGTATGTATTGTGTGTGGTTACCTTCTCCTCCTGTCTAGTCTTGCCAGTCCTATGTTGAGAGAGCTCAGCCTCCAGTTTGGCCGTATAGTTGCATCTCTCGCATGTATTTGTGTTTTGTGGGAGAAGGAGAGGATTGTCTGTGTACATGAGGCAGTTGTAACATTGCCTCAATATTCCCAGGTTCACCAGTTGAGCTGAAGAGGACACTAGCAACTGATCCCTCGACATACTAGAAGTAGTAGATAAAGAGACTTTCAAAGGACTCCGGGGGAAGTGGGTTTTAGGCTGGTGGGGTACTATCTATAATAAGAGTGCTTTATCAAGGTGCAAGTACTGTAGGAGTAAGTGCTAGGCTTTACAGATAGAGAATAGTCTACTTGGGAATCAAGTAGAGATGAACTTTTCAGTTATAGGATATGCTGGTTAGATCAGCAGTACAGCTCGAGGAAGGTAGTTTTAAGGGAAAATTGGAAGAGTGGAATTTAGATGGCCCAAATAGTTTAACCTTGTTTAACCACCGCTGCTCTTGTGTGCAACAGTGGTAACTCTGCTAAATCGCGCTTACGGGCGTTTAGCGTGTTTTATAGCAGGGGGCTGAAGGGAGCTAGGAATTGGCCCAAAACGACCAATGGACTACTAGTTTCTGGCTGAAACTTCACCAAATCAGACAAAAAGGCCGCTCAGTGCTTCCCACTCCCACTGGTAAGCAAAGAAACTTCCTCCTTCCTAATAAGGCAATGGATCAGTAACAGGAACTAAAAACAAAGCCCAGGGATCAGCAACTCTGAAACTGGACTACTCTAGTTCAGTAAGGCGGGAAAACAAGAGATTTTTTTTTGTTTTATTATAGAGACAAGGAAAAAAACAGACAGTAAATGCTATAAATGCTGTAAATCGGCTAGCACACTTTAGTGTGTAGCCTACAGAAACAATTTGCAACAATTAGTAACTTAAAGTGCAATAAACAGTGTAAAATGCAGAAATCACTTAAAGTAGCAATAAAACAGGCAAAATGCAGTCGCTAGCTTAAATAACAGTGGGAAAGCCACAAAAAATACTTATATCTGGTAGGAAGTCACTCTTTTAGCTCTCTGCTGCTTGGATCACTCTGCAGGCCACCACGAGGATCTGTGCTGAGTTGGTACAAGCTGGAAAACGCGTGTTTAGTGTGTTTTATAGCAGGGGGCTGAAAGGAGCTAGGAATTGGCCCAAAATGACCAATGGACTACTAGTTTCTGGCTGAAACTTCACCAAATCGGACAGAAAGGCTGCTCAGTGCTTCCCACTCCCACTGGTAAGCAAAGAAACTTCCCTCCTCCCTAATAAGGCAATGGGTCAGTAACAGGAACTAAAAACAAGGCCCAGGGATCAGCAACTCTGAAACTGGACTACTCTAGTTCAGTAAGGCAGGAAAACAAGAGATTTTTTGTTTTTTTACAGAGACAAGGAAAAAAACAGACAGTAAATGCTATAAATGCTGTAAATCGGCTAGCGCACTTTAGTGTGTAGCCTACAGAAACAATTTGCAACAATTAGTAACTTAAAGTGCAATAAACAGTGTAAAATGCAGAAATCACTTAAAGTAGCAGTAAAACAGGCAAAATGCAGTCGCTAGCTTAAATAACAGTGGGAAAGCCACAAAAAATACTTATATCTGGTAGAAAGTCACTCTTTTAGCTCTCTGCTGCTTGGATCACTCTGCAGGCCACCACGAGGATCTGTGCTGAGTTGGTACAAGCTGGAAAACGCGTGTTTAGCGTGTTTTATAGCAGGGGGCTGAAAGGAGCTAGGAATTGGCCCAAAACGACCAATGGACTACTAGTTTCTGGCTGAAACTTCACCAAATCGGACAGAAAGGCTGCTCAGGAACTAAAAACAAAGCCCAGGGATCAGCAACTCTTAAACTGGACTACTCTAGTTCAGTAAGGCGGGAAAACAAGAGATTTTTTTAAATAAAGCAGTATAATAAGGGCAAAAAGGGCACATTAAGGTTAAATAAAGTAGTATAATAAGGGCAAAAAGGGCACATTAAGTGTAAATAAAGCAGTATAATAAGGGCAAAAGGGCACATTAAGTGTAACTAAAACAGTATAATAAGGGCAACAAGGGCACATTAAGGTTAAATAAAGCAGTATAATAAGTGCAAAAAATACACATTAAGGGTAAATAAAGCAGTATAATGAGGGCAAAAAGGACAAATTAAGGTAAATAAAGCAGTATAATAAGGGCAAAAGGCACATTAAGGGTAAGTAAAGCAGTATAATAAGGGCAAAAAAGGCACATTAAATGTAAATAAAGCAAGGCGACTGCATGTGTTTTGGCAAAGTGCTGTGTTTGGGCATAACTAGAGTTATTCAAAGTATCTCAAAGTGTGTAAAAGAATTTACAGTGTGTACTTATTACTGTGCATGCATTTGAAGAGTTTATTGTCTGCAAGTTACAACTATTTCATGAAATGCAATCAAGGTACAACCATTTTGAAAAGTTTCTTGTGCTGAGTGTGTCTATTCCCAAAGTGCCACCATTACAGTGTTTCTTGCACTGTAAAGAGTTGCTTACCAAGGTACCACCATTTTGGGGAAATTTAAGTCTGCTGTGTACAGTTTATTCGCAAAGTGCAATTACTTCAAATGTTATTGACTTTGGGACAAGAGAAGCTCAGTTCATTTACATCATGAAGTTGTTTGAGATCTTTCTTAAAAAGATGATAAATGACTAGCAATGCAATAATTACAAAGAGGCCCAGTTTATTCACTTGGTGCAGTTATTTGATATGGTTGTTACACTGATAACAGGTATTACAGTGCCGAAGAGTTTTATTTTGCAAAGTCCTATTATTCAAATGTACTACAAGTTTGTCTAATAGCATAATTTCAAGAAGCCCAAAAAAGCATAATTTTAGAGGCACAAGGCATTGAACAAAGTTAAAAATATTGGCATAAGTTTCTGGCATATGTGTATGTGCATGTTCATGCTTATTTGCAAAACCCTTCACTGGTATGTGTTAATATGGCAGATATATTTTGAAAGCCCCTACCTCTTGCATTTGATCAGAATATTGCAGAGAACTGGAGACTATTTGTGCAAGAGTATGATATTTTATACAGGCAGCTTAGGCAGATAGAGATGAATGCACCAGGGCATTCATTTTGCTAAATTAGCTGGATCAGAGGCCATAGAAAGAGAATGTTCATTTGTGTATGCACCAGCAGTATATGAAGGAGAAGGTGAAAAACATCATATTGTTGCACAGGCTGAATCAATGGAAGGCCCCAAGTGTTTTAAGTGTAATTTCAGAGAAATGTGTAACCCCCAGACAAATATTACATCAGAGAGGCATTTGTTTTACACAAGAGATCAGAAACCAGGGGAAACTTTTGCAGCTTATATAACTGACCTGAGAAACAATGCTAAAATGTATCAGTTTGGTGACTTAAAAAAGATGAGTTGATAAAGAACAGGTGTGTGTGTGGTATTAATATAGCTGCTGTGAGAAACATTTTTTCTTCGTGACAGTGGTTTAACTTTGAGCAAAGCCATAGAGATTTGTTAAATCCATGAGGTGACAGAAAGACATACAAGTATGCTTATGAGTGACAAGAGCATGGTTTCAGTTAGCTCCAGAGCAAATGTAGATAGTATGCAACATGTGGCAAACAATAGCAGGCCCAAGCACATGGCAGCCAGAACCCCTGCTGGTTCTCCAGGGAAACCATGTATCTTTCCAGCAAGTTCTAAGAAAGGAACAAGCTCAGTGCAGTACAAGCATGAATCAGCAAAACCCAAATCTAGCTTTATCATTAACTGTCACAACTGTGGTGCAAATCATGAGTCTAAAAGAGAGAAGTGGTTAGCATTTGGTGTATGTCACAGGTGTAAAAAATGGAACCATTTCCAAAAGTTTTGCAAATCAAGTAAGCCTCACAGTTGTAAAGAAAGGTCACACAAAGAGGCAATTTGATCAAGTAGAGTTGAAACGGTTAGCTTTCTATGTAGATGGTGTATCAGTGCTTGGTGAAAGAGTCGATGCAGTGAATTTATTAGCAAGAAGTGAAATGTTTTGTACTATCTGGATTAATGAAAAATCCACAGAAATTGAAGTAGACACTGGTTCAAAATGTAATGTTATATCAGCAAGCTGCTTTCTTGGTTGGATCTGGTCTCAAGCCAGCACAGTAAATAAATTACTTAAATATGTAACTTCTGGAAGTCTGAATTTGCACTTCAGAGGACTGAGCTTCAAGTTTACTTCACATACTCTGTCTAGAACTTTCTTTAGATTTGTCAAGGTCTGCTTCATCATTGCCTCCAACCAAGAAAATTTGCTCCATTGCACAATGAAATTCAAACCAAAGGCTCAGTGATGCTTTCATATTATTTGGCCAGGAACTGTTACAACTTGTTATTCTATGTAGTCCGAAGACCAGTACAGTCTTTATTGGGTCTCAGAGATTTTGAGAATGAATCTGCTTTCTTTTGCTAAAGAGTTTCATCACATAAGTGCATTTACGAGATCTAATTTTTCTGAATCCATTTTCTCAGAGTTCTCGATGACAAGTTGGGCAAACTTCTAGTTGTGTATTCCATGAAGTTAGACCCAGAGATCACTCGCTTTGCTGGATAAAGTTAAGGCTCAGTTGGATAAAATGGTGCACCAAGGTGTGATTTGTCCAGACACAGAACCAACTGAATAGGTGTCGTCCATGGTGGCAGCTCACAAAAAAGGCTCAGATGAAATCAGAATATGTATTGATCCAAGAGATTTGAACAAAGCATTGAAGAGACCACATCATCCAATGCGCACAGTCGAAGAAGTCGCAGCTCTAATACCAAATGCCACTGTTTTTTCTGTCTTGGATGCAAAGAGTTCATTTTGGAAAGTGATGCTTGATCGCAAATTCTCATTTCTAACTTTTGGTACTCCATTTGGCAGATACAGATTCCTAAGGATGCCATTTGGAATAAATTCTGCAAGTGAAGTATTTCAGTGTGCAATGGAGCAAATCTTTTTGGTTGGAGGCAATGGTGAAGCAGACCATGACACAAATCTAAAGAAAGTTCTAGACAGAGCATGTGAAGTAAACTTGAAGCTCAGTCCTCTGAAGTGCAAATTCAGACTACCAGAAGTTACATATGTAGGTCACTTATTTACCAGTACTGGCTTGAGACCAGACCTTACCAAGCAAGCAGCTATTCTTGGGATGTCAGCACCAGACAATGTACAAGCTCTACAGCATTTCTTAGGAAAGGTCAACTATTTAGGCAAGTTTATACCAGACATCAGTGAGTTGACAGCACCTTTAAAAGAGTTAATGTGCAAAAATGTTGCATGGTCATGGTTGGAACAGCACCAGAAGGCATTTGAAGACCTTAAATGGAAAACTGCCTCACCACCTACATTAAGATACTATGATGTGAACAAACTAGTCACTCTTTCCCGTGATGCTTCCAAATTTGGTCTTGGTGCGGTTATACTTTAAGAGAGCAGACCAGTAGCCTACGTATATAGAACACTTACCCATACTGAGATGCAGTATGCTCAAATTGAGAAGGAGCTTTTGGCAATAGTATTTATAGTATTTGCGTGTTCCAAGTTTCATGATTATATTTATGGTTGAGCTATTCAGATAGAAACTGACCACCAACCTCTAGTTACTATTCTAAAGAAGACTATGTATTCTGCTCAAGCAAGATTACAAAGACTGATGCTCAGATTGCAAAAGTATAATTTCAAAATGGTCTATATGAAAGGCAAATTGCTCTATCTGGCTGATACCTTATCCAGATCACCCAGAGATAACAGCTTGATGCCAAGAAGTTTGACTTTGACGTGATGGCAGTGCGTAATTTTTCTACAACTAGACTTGATGAGTTAAGAGATTATACAATGACTGATCCAATTTTGCAAAAGCTCACTCACTACATTCCTGTTGGATGGCAGTCAAAGCAATCTAGTGTACCACCTGAAGTGCAAACCTATTTTCCTTACAGAGATGAATAGTTGATCAAAGATGGCATTATTTTTAAAGGTCCTAAAATTGTTGTTCATGCTGCCTTACAACAAGAATGTATTTAGATTTTGCATCATCCAGGTTCTTCATCCACTAAGAGAACAGCGAGAGAATTGGTATTTTGGCCTTCATTACTGAAAGACATCTGTAAAATACTTTCTTCTTGTATGCAATAGTACTAGAGCGCATTTGCAAAGAGAACCACTTCAGCTAAGTCCAGTTCCTGAACGATCTTGGTTAACAGTAGCCACTGATATCTTCGAGTGGAACAATCAACACTACTTGGTTTTGGTAGACTCTTATTTGAATTGGTTTGATATTGACCTACTACCTAATCTAACATCCACTGCTGTTGTTACTAAGTTGAAATGCCATGTCTCAGTCCATGGTAGTCCACACAAAGTTCCTTCTGACAGTGGCACTCAATTTACTAGGCAGTTGTTTCAGAAATTTGTAAGAGAATGGGACTTAGTATGTGTCACTAGCAGTCCTGAATATCTACAGTCAAATGGTCTGGATGAATGTGCAGTGCAGAGTGTAAAGCTTTTACTTGAAAGGTCAAAGCATGATAATACCGATGTGTTCCTGAACAGAAACCTGGTTTAAGGCTCCAGAGAGCACCCTGGCATTACCAGGCTACAACTCATTCCACACATTTCAGCCACAGAACCTGGACCGAAATACAAAAGGAGGAGGTGTATCCATATTCATCAAGGATACCCACACCTCCAGGTTAGTGGCACAGCACGATGCTTCAGAGATCATCCATGTGCAACTAACAACCGGCAAAACTGCAATTCAAATTGTAGCTTGCTACAGATCACCCACCATGTCCCAGGACTGCCATTCCATGTTTCTGGAAACACTGGGAAACATAAAGGTCCTACCAAACACCCTAATATTGGGTGATTTCAATTACCCAAACATTAACTGGGAGAGCAACTCAAGTACTAACTCTAACTCCCTTGCCCAACATTTCCTAGAATTTATAAACTCAAATGCCCTGGATCAACTGATCAACACTCCCACCAGAGGTGACAACATATTGGACCTGGTCATCACCAACATGGGCGACTGGTGCTCCACACCGGAGGTCAACTTCTCGCTGGTTAGATCTGGCCATAAAGAAATCACTCTAGATATCCACATTCCACCCCCACCCCCGGACAAATAAATCATCATGAAAAACTTTTCAAAAGCAAACTTCAAGTTACTTAAGACCGAGGTGGAAAGTTTCAAAGCCCCCATGCTAAAGGCTAACACTGTCCAAGCTGCAAAATCCTTTACTAATACATTCTACGGGCAGCTACAAGAATGCATGGATCATGCTATCCCAAGCAAAACCAAGACTCACTCCTTCAAGAAAAGGAAACCAGTCTGGTGGACCCCTGCCATATACAAGCTATACAATAGAAGGAGGAAACTAAAACAGAAAAGAATAAAATCCCAAGAAGGGAAGACATCCCTGAGCAGTATCAGCAAAAAACTATGATCCCTCATAAAATAATCCAAGGTGAGATTTGAAAGAAAAATTGCCAAGGACTCCAACGATAACCACAAGGCATTCTTTAGCTATGTCAAGAATCTAAGTGGCAATGCTCAGATCTGCTCGGAGTTAGTGCAGAATGGCACAAAATACACTGAACCGACCGTTATCACCAACATCCTGGCAGACAGGTTCAGTGCAAACTTCACCCCCCTCTCACCCCAAAAGGGCCCATTACCATACCAGAAGAATGTAGAGCCCCTGCAACAACAGACACTCAGGTTAAAACAGCACTCTCCAAAACCAAAAACACAGCATCAATTCGACTGGATGGTGTCCCAGGCTGCATCCTATATAGGTTCATAGGCTCATACTAGGCTATCTGCCCTAGGGCATTTATAAGCCTAGCCAGAGTGTGTTTGACTTTCGCCACCCATTTTAAATTAATTTTGCTATGCCCTTTTTCGAGGTTAGTATACTGTGCCTCTGTCTAACAGTGACACAGAAGTGATACCCGGGGTAAACCTACGATCTCCCATCCACTCATCAAGATTCCTCTTGAAGAGAGTCAATGAGGGACTCTGCCTAACCTGGACTGGGATTTTATTCCAGAGTGAAGGGAGCCTCTGGGTTATGAATCTGTCCCTCCAGCATGTCCTATTTATTTCAGTGCTGAGGTTCAAGTCTCTCGAGCGCATAGCTTGATGGGATTTGGATTTTCTGAGGTGCAGCATGTCCATTAATTCCGGGTTGGACATGGCTTTATACGTCAGGCACAGATCGCCTCTGAGCAGGCGGTATGCCACTGAGTAGAGCTGGAGTTTCTTTAACCGGCAGCATATGGCATCTGTTTGAGCCCTTTGATCCTCTTGGTGAGGTACTTTTGGGGTCTTTCCAGTTGCTGCAGGTGTCTGGTAAGGTACATCCCAAAAGGGGCATTGTACTCAATTATGGGCCTGATGAGGGATGAGTAAAGAGGCACGATGACCACCCCTGATCTAGATGTGAATCCCTTCATGATTAGGTGGGCTATATAAAATGTTTTTCTAACCACTTTGGCCACGTGGTTGTCAAATGAGAGATTGCTATCAACTTGGGTCCCCAGGTCCCTAATTACTTCTTCTGTACTTAATGGATTACCACCTATGTGGTAATTTGTGGGCACTTTGTTTTGCCAAAGGGATGACTATACACTTTTTGGCATTTAGCTTGAGGCCATGGCTCTGGCACCAGTTGTCTGTTTCTATGAGGCCCTTTTGGAGGATGCTTGTGTTGGCTGGAGAGTCGATTATGGCGCCCAGTTTGCAGTCATCTGCGAACTTGGTCAGCCACAGTCCTTCCGTGTTGGCCTGTACCTCCGAGAAATATATACCGAACAAGAGAGGTCCCAGGACTGAGCCTTGTGGGATGCCACTTGTAACTGGTTTGGAGTCTGACATGGCTCCAGCAATTCTAACCATGTGGGTTCTGTCCTTGAGCCAATTTGCAACCCATCTAGTGATATAGGGGTTTATATTTAAGCTGGTGAACTTATCTATAATGCCCGAGTGGGGTATTGTATTGAAGGCTTTTGTGAGGTCCAGGTAGACTGTGTGGACCTCCTTCCCCTCGCCAATGGCCTTGGTGACTGTTTCAAAGAAATCAACCAGGTTTAAGAGGCAGGATCTGCCCTTAACAAAGCCAAACTGGGTAGGATCCAGTGTCTGTAGGTCCCCAATATCTTTATTTATGAGGTCCATGATGATCCTTCCCATAGCTTTGCAGACCAAGCTAGTCAGGCTTATGGGGCGATAGTTTCCAGGATCCGTTGAGGCACCACCTTTGTGGAGAGGGACCACTGTTGCTGTACGCCACTCTTTGAGTACATATCCTGTAGTAAGGCTGAGATTGAACAGTAGTTTTATGTTTGGGTTTTGCTCTTCTTGGAGTTCATGTAGGATGCAGCCCGGGACACCGTCTGGTCCCATTGATGCTGTGTTTTTTGCTTTGGAGAGGGCAGCTCTTACCTGAGCATCTGAGATGTCAGGGGGGCAGCACTCTGCTGGGATAGATATTTGCCCTTTTGGTGGGGGGGGGGTTTGCGCTGAACCTGTCAGCTAAGATGTTGGCAATGTCTGTGGGTTCGGTGTATTTTTTGTCATTTTGGACTAATTCTGAGCATATCTGGGAATTCCCACCCAGGTTCCTAACATAACTAAAGAAAGCCTTGTGATTATCCTTAGTGTCCTGTGCAATTTTTCTCTGAAAGCTGGCCTTAGACGATTTTATGAGTGCCCGTAGTTTTTTGCTAATACTGATCAGAGATGCCTTCCCTTTTTGGGATTTTGCTCTATCATGTAGTAGCTTCCTCCTTCTATTGTATAGTTTGTTTATGGCTGGGGTCCACCAGACAGGACGTCTGCCTTTGGAGGATTGGGTCTTGGTTTTATTTGGGATTGCATGATCCATGCATTCCTGAAGGTGTTCATAGAATGCGTTTATAAAGGATTCTGTGGTCTGGGCCGTATTTTCCACAGGCCCGGGGGCTTTGAAGGATTCCACCTCAGTTTTGAGGAGTGTGAAATTTGCTTTAGAGAAGTTTTTTACTGTGGTTTTCAGGGCAGGGGTGGAGTTGGGGTGTGAATATCCAGTGAGATTAGTTTATGGTCTGATCTTACCAGTGAGGGATACACTTCTGGTCTGGAGCATAGAGTCCCCATGTTGGTGATGATCAGGTCCAGTATGTTTTCCCCTCTTGTGGGAGTGGTAACAAGTTGTTCCATAGCATTTGAGTTTATAAATTCTAGGAACCTTTGGGCTAGGGTGTTGGAGCTAGAGTAATGCTCCCAGTCTATATTTGGGTAGTTGAAGTCACCCAATATAATGGTGTTTGGAGAGACCTTCATATTTTCCAGTGTTCTTAGGAAGGCCGAGTGGGGTTCCTGGGTTTGGGAGGGTGGTCTGTAGTAGGCTATAAACTGGAAGGCAGTTTTACCCACTGTTAGTTGCACATGGATAGTCTCTGATGCTTCGTGCTGTGCCACCAACCTGGAGGTGTGGGTATCTTTGATGAATACTGATACTCCCCCTCCTTTTGTGGTTCGGTCCAAGTTTTGGGGCCAAAAAGCATGGTATGAGGTATAACCTGGTAGTGCTGGGGTGCTCTCGGAAGTCTTGAACCAGGTTTCTGTTACTGCACAGATATCGATGTTCTCCATGCTAAGGAGAGTTTTGAGTGCATGCATCTTGAGGTTTAGACGTCTGGCGTTGAGTAGCATTACTCTTAGTTTCTTATCCCTTGTGATACCTATGGAGGTGGGTTTGTCTTTTAAGCCTTGCCTAAAAAAGGCACTATGGGGGGTAGCAAGAGCCTTTGCCAATACCCGAAAGCCCAGGGGTGATAGGTGCAAGCCGTCCCTAGCGAAGCATCATGGCTTGTCGAGCATGTCATCCCAGGCTGACAGGCATTGGATCCCCTTTGAATGACACCAATACTTAAGCCAATTGTTGAAATTGATCATCTTGTCTTCATATTGTGGCATCATTCTTGGTGAGGGTAAGATGCTACTCAAGGTCAGGGTCATACCGGCCTGGGCTACATGCTCAGAGAGCTCCTCTATGTCTCTTTTCATGTAGTCCAGGGAGGTATGTCTCAGGTCATTCACACCAGCATGGACAATGACTGAGTCATATTTGTACTTGCCTTGGAGTGACCTGAGTGCTTGTGTTATGTGGCGGATCCTAGCGCCCAACAGGCAGCTCACTGTGACCTTCTCCTTGTTCAGCCTGGTGAGCGGGACGACAGTGTGCCTGACGATAGAGTCACCTATTACAAGTGTATCAGGTGTGTTGTTTAGCCTTAAGGGCTGTGACTGTTCGGCACACTGGCTTTGTGAGCTATGTGTTGCACGTGTTTTGTTTTGGGGTAGCAGTTGCTTGGGTGTCTGCTTTGGAGGTCTCTGCTGCTTAGGCAGATTTTTATTTAGAGCCTCCGAGTATGTTTTTGTGTGTTTATGTGTTTGGTTTGCTGTTGTGGTAGGTCTATGTGAGACTGGAATTGTGGTGAGTGTGGTTTCCTTCTCCTCCTGACTGGTTTCGGCAGTTCTGAGTTGAGAGAGCTTAGCCTCCAGTATGGCTATATGGTTGCATCTCTCACATGTGTTGGAATTTGTTAAGAGGAGAGGAGGGTTGTCTGTATACATGAGGCAGTAATAACATTGCCTCAAGATTCCCAGATTCACCAGCTGGACATGAGCTCAAAGACGAACTAACCCCTCACCTAAACACACTGTTTAAACTCAGCCTGTCCACAGGCTACATACCCATACAGTGGTGAACAGCAATGGTTATTCCACTCCACAAAGGTGGAGCCACAACAGACCCTGAGAACTATTGCCCTATAAGCCTGACTAGCTTGGTCTACAAGGCTATGGAATGCATCATCATGGAACTCATTAACAGAGACACTGGGAACCTCCAAACACTGGACCCTACCCAGTTCGGCTTTGTTAAAGGCAGATCATGCCTCCTAAACCTGGTGAACTTCTTTGAGACAGTTACCAAGGCTATTGGAGAAGGAAAGGTGGTACACACAGCCTACTTAGACCTCGCAAAGGCCTTCAACACCATTTCCCATTCTGGTATTATAGACAAGCTCACCAGCCTGAACATAATCCCCTATGTCACAAGATGGGTTGCCAACTGGTTCACGGACAGAACCCACATGGTGTGAGTTGCGGGAGCAAGGTCTGACTCTAAACCGGTTACAAGTGGTGTTCCCCAGGGCTCAGTCCTAGGACCACTCCTGTTCGGCATATACTTCTCAGAGGTACAGGCAAGCACAGGAGGACTATGGCTGACTAAGTTCGCAGACGACTGGAAAATAGGGGCTATAATTGGCTCTCCTGCTGACACAGACATCCTCCAAAAGGGTCTCACTGAGATGGATACCTGGTGTCAAAATCATGGCCTCAAGCTAAATGCCAAAAAGTGCATAGTCATCCCCTTTGGAAAAAACAAAGTACCCACAAACTACCACATAGGTGGTAGTCCCCTAAATACGGAAGACATATTAAGGGATCTGGGGACCCAAGTAGATAGTAATCTCTCCTTTCATAATCACATTGCCAAAGTGGTTAGAAAATCCTTCTATGTGGCCCACCTAATTACAAAAGGGTTCGCATCCAGATCAAAAGAGGTCATTGTGCCCCTCTACTCATCACTCATCAGACCCATCACAGAGTACAACGCCCCATTTGGGATGTACCTTACAAGACACCTGCAACAGCTGGAAAGACCACAGAAGTACCTCACCAAGAGGATCTCTGGCCTCAAACAGATGCCCTATGCAGCTCGACTGAAGAAACTCCAGCTGTACTCAGTTTCATACCGCCTACTCAGAGGTGATCTCTGCCTGACATACAAGGCCATGTCCAACCCAGAATTGATGGACATGCTCCACCTAAAAAAAACAATATCCCCTCCATCCACATGCTCTAGGGATCTAAACCTCACCACAACAATAAATAGGACATGCTGGAGGGATAGATTCCTGTCCCAGAGACTCCCCATGCTTTGGAACAAGATTCCAATCTACACTTCAGTGGATCTGCTGGACAGAGGCACAGGGAACTAATATAAGGGGGCGGTGAAAGCCAACACATACTGGCTAGGCTTATAAATGCCTTCAGGCAGATAGCCTAGTACCTACGTATGAACCTATGAACCTATGAATCTACTTAATCTCAGAAATATTTCCTGTGATGATATTCTTGGCTCACCTGCTCAAAGACTACTTTCCAATCAAACCAGAACTATGCTTCCCATTAATTCTAGTTTATTGAGGCCTAAAGTTAAGAACAATAAAACCATCAATGCTCAGCTGTTTAAGAAGCATAATATCCAGAAGTCCAATTATGACAGACAGAGCAGAGTACTTCGTCTGTTCAGGGAAGGAGAGATGGTATGAATACGGACGACGAAAGGTTTCAGCCTAATCAATCAGTTTACAGGCATCTGTGTCAAACCAAGATCTTATCTGGTAGACTCCAAGGGTATAGCTTATAGGAGGAATTGTAGACATCTTCTTCCTGTCCCAGAATCATCATCACAACATTGTTTCTGTGATGTAGACTCCAAATCTAAAAGTGAACCAGATGCTGCGCACATGCCGGAGTGTATACCAAAGTTTGTTCAAACCTCTAATTCCATTCCTTAAAATGTTCCAAACATTCCAAAGGTCAAACATTTTGTAGAGACAGTTCCAGTTGCTAAATCCAGTTCCCAGTTTTATGTCACATGATATGGATGACATTTTGTAGAGACAGTTCCAGTTACTAAATCCAGTTCCCAGTTTTATGTCACATGATATGGACGAATATCTAAGCCCAGTGTGAAACATGCAGCAACGTGAACGTAACTGTATATATATATATATATATATATATATATATATATATATATATATATGGGTGTGTGTGTGTGTGTGTGTGTGTGTGTGTGTGTGTGTGTGTGTGTGTGTGTGTGTGTGTGTGTGTGTGTGTGTGTGTGTGTGTGTGTGTGTGTGTGTCTACCTAGTCTTGTATAATGCATGACAAAGAATTACCTGCGATATCTGCATGCCAAATAGACTCGTAACGTTGCACAATCTATTTCTCAAAGACGGAGGATGTAGATCAGCATGCAGGTGATGTGTGCTGTGTCTTTAAGAAGCATGTTAAAGACTGTATGTGCTAGTATAAATTCCAGACACGTGCAATCCCTAGTGCCTATTTGAAAGAAAAGCCAAAGAGTGAGCACGCATGACCACAGTTGTTATTTGTATATAAGTTACTTTAGTTAAAGACATTAAACTTTTGTAGTGATGAGTTTGCATAAAATAAAGCTACTTGAACAAAACCCACAAAGACTCTTCTATTGTGTCCAAAGTAGGACAGCGACAAAAATCATTCCATGTTGCACAATGTATAAGCAAGGATATAGAATCAAGGTCTAAAGATGCTTTTGTTCCATTGCACTCTACCTTCATAAGACCAGTCATGAAGTACAATGCACCACTGGGCATGCAACTGACCAGGCATATGTTAACACCTGGAGCAACCACTGGGGTTTCTCACAAAAAGAATACAATATATAGAACATAAGTCCTATGCAGACTGCCTCAAAGCATTGTCCTTGTACACAGTCTCCTACAGGTTGCTGAGAGATCTATGCCTGGCCTACAAAGCATCCTCTGATACAATGTTAATGAACCTGTTGCACATCTGCAAAACAAATAGCACCAGAAACACCCAATCCAGGGACATAAGCCTAGCCTGCAACATACATAAGACATGCTGGTGGGACGGGTGTGTGCCTCACAGGCTGTGTCTTCTCTGGAAAAGGATTCCCATCCATATGAAGCAAAGTAATTCCCTGCACCTATTGTAGTGAAACTTGGATCAGTGGCTGGAGAATTACAAATTTACCCCTGATCTACCATTCCATGTCTCTATTAGAGAGCTGAGGCTTGTAAATGCTTGAGGACTCATGTCCAAGTTTATATACCCCCCCCCCAACTTACAGGAATGATACCTTTTTAATATGCCTGGGAAACATGGCTATGATTAAAAAGGCCCTTTAGGGTCATTAGCCCGGGATTTGTCTATGATCCTATGACCCTATAGGGAGGAGTCTGAGTGTTCGTTCTGCCCAGAACCCATAGGAGGAGCACAACTTGCTCTGTTCTTCTACACCCTCAACCCAGCATTGTCTATCTGACCTTCAGGCCCCACATGATCCCTCACCCTCAGGATAGAGGTGCCTATTGGGCCCCATCCTCCCAGCCTGCACTATTAGGCCCCCTGGGGTTACTTTCTGAACTTGGGTTACCTGGGTCAGAGTCAGGGCCTCTTCCTCCCACCATGCCACTGAATTAGGTTTACCTGCCTGGACTTTTTTTGCTATGAAATGCCTTTGGAGTCCTAAGTTTCCTGTACTATCCCAAGTTTAAGTTCCTGTAACTGTAATTGTTTACTGTATGGAATAAAAAGGCATGCATTTCCTGTGTATTATTGCTCATCTTTGAATGTTGTTAAGCTATACAAAATTGATATATATGTTTTACTATAAGTAAAATCTGGAATGGCTATGGTCCAAAGATATTTTTTGCTTCTTTGATATAGATTAATTAAAAAAAAGAGATGATCAGAAGATCAGAAAAAATACTTTCTCTTATTAAACAGCTCTGTATGTCTGATAAAAGAAAAACAGTATGTTGCAAAACATTGTCAGTGCATTCTTTTTTCAGATAATTTGGTCATTTTTTATAGCAGGCTGTTAATAATGGTGCACTTGGCTCTTCCAAAAGTGTTAACACATAAGAAGAATGTTCTTTTAATCAGAACAGCTAGATCTTGAAGCATCAGTTGGTTTCTTTAGACGTGCTCATAGTTCCATGAAAAGTACTTTTTAAATATGTTTTAGTCTTAAGGATTAGTTTTATGCAGGAAGTTTCCTGAAAGCAGTTCTTACATGATGGGTCCATTTAAGACTTGTACATGTCCATGTTAACAAAAGCTAAGCATTAAAAATGTCTGTCATAACATTTATTCTTACGAGTTGTACTGCTGAGATTAAATGGTGACAGTATTTTAAGTTGTTTAGTTGCACTATTTTAGGGTAGTTCATTCACCCTAATTAATGAGTTAAAAAGCAGGAACATTATGTTTTTTTTCTTTTTCCACAACAGACAGATATGCCATGGAGAAGTGTTCTTGTTTTTTACTACAGTCTCCAAGTGTATTAATTTACCCCTTCGGGACTCTTAAGTGGCCTATATGGAGATGATAATAAGCCCATTTCTAAGCTGTAGTAATGTCAGCAATAAAACATAGTTTTATACTGGAATAAATACTGCACTTCTGTTACCATTATGAGTGAATCGTGTTCCTGTCGTCCTGTCTTCAAGAACTTGATTACAGGCACCTTATATATTCACAAATCAATATACTGATTTTAAATGCAACATGCAAATATCACCTTTTATTCAACAGAATTTCATAACCATACTCTGAAAGAACAAAATGGTTGTATTAAATATAGAACACAGAAACTTAAGAAACTGCAAAAAAATACTTCAGTCCTAAGGTATATTCTAACTCTTATGACACTGACTTCTGTTATATACTCTTACAAGCAAACAATGCAGGGAACACATCAAGACCTATTAACATCTAATTAAATTTGAAGAGTTCTTATAACTTTTAAGATATGTATATATCTCATGAAATGCAGTGTTGTTGTAAATCATGGGTAATAGTCAAGCAAAGACATAAAACACAGAATATGTGACTTGGTGGATCGTACTGAATCATTTTTAGGCTAAGTTACATATGAAGCATCATATGAAACGTAGCAGCTGCTCGGATTATATGAGTAAGGTAACTCCCAGACTTTAGGTATTTCCCCACCTGGGAGCATGGAGCTAATTGAGAAGTCATATGCTGATACCATCCAAGGCATAACATTTGTTCTTGCATCATCCTGTTAGCTGCAGAATAAGACAAGCTGCCATCACTTCTACAGCTATAATTGGCAGCATGAAATCTTTCTTCCATTTTTCTGGGGTTAGAGTATTGTAGGTAGGTTTTCTCACTTGCAATAAAGTGAAGTCTTTATTACATTTTTTCAGAAACTAACCAAATTTCAGCATGACTCATAATTTAACAGAACTCATGTCTCTGCAGCAGAGAGTAATGTACAGCTCGAGAGTGAATCTAGTTTTCATTACTTCCCGTTAATGAGAAAGAATTTATCCATCCAGGCTTATTTTTGTCTTTTCTGAATTTCAGACAACATGCCCTTGCAATATTCCTCTACTTTATGCTTTGCATTACATTTTAGACTCTCATGAATGGCTTTAAAATGCAATATGGCAATGCTGATTATAAAGATAATTACAAAAACCTTTGTAAATGTTGAACAGAAAAAAGCTCTCATTATAGCGTTGTTTCTGTCATATGTGGTGGGAGAGAAGGAACTATATATTTGAGTGTTGTGTGCAATGATTTTATTTTATAATATATGATTTAGTTGTGTGAAATAATTTAGTTGTCTGAATAAGTACTTGAAGCCTGCATGATCATTTTCATTTATCACTGCATGCCATTTATGCATTACTAATTATGTACTTCTGAAGCTGTTATACACAGTCAAGCTAACGTTAACCATAAAATGACTTGAGGAAACTTAGCATGTTTGTGACTGACAGCTGAAGCCTGAAAGAGTACCATGAAGGAGTACCGTGAAGGAGTATCATGAAGGAGTACTGGGAAGGAGTACCATAAAGGAGTACTATGAAGGAATACCATGAAGGAGTACCTGGAAGGAGTACTGGGAAGGAGTACCATGAATGAGTACCGTGAAGGAGAACCATGAAGGACTACTGGGAAGGAGTACCATGAAGGAGTACCGTGAAGGAGTACCATGAAGGAGTACTGTGAAGGAGTACCATAAAGGAGTACTATAAAGGAGTAGCATGAAGGAGTACTTGGAAGGAGTACCAAGAAGGAGTACTATGAAGGAGTACTATGAAGGAGTACTTGGAAGGATTACTGGGAAGGAGTACCATGAAGGAGTACAATGAAAGAGTACCATGAAGGAGTACTATGAAGGAGTACCATGAAGGAGTACTGGGAAGGAGTACCATGAAGGAGCACCTTGAAGGAGTACCATGAAGGAGTACTTGGAAGGAGTACCATGAAGGAGTACTTGGAAGGATTACTGGGAAGGAGTACCATGAAGGAGTACAATGAAGGGGTACCATGAAGGAGTACTGGGAAGGAGTACCATGAAGGAGTACCGTGAAGGAGTACCATGAAGGAGTACTGTGAAGGAGTATGATGAAAGAGTACTATGAAGGGGTACCATGAAGGAGTACTGGGAAGGAGTACCATGAAGGAGTACTGGGAAGGAGTACCATGAAGGAGTACCGTGAAGGAGTACCATGAAGGAGTACCATGAAGGAGTACTATGAAGGGGTACCATGGCTGCAGAGCATAAGTATGCAGTATAACTGTTTGAAGAGAAAAAGTGAAAATAGTAAAGCATAAGATATATATCTATATATACCTGTATATACCTGTATATATCTGTATATACCTGTATATATCTATATATACCTGTATATACCTGTATATACCTGTATATATCTGTATATACCTGTATATATCTATATATACCTGTATATACCTGCATATATCTATATATACCTGTATATACCTGTATATACCTGTATATATCTATATATACCTGTATATACCTGTATATATCTGTATATACCTGTATATATCTATATATACCTGTATATACCTGTATGTACCTGTATATATCTGTATATATCTATATATATCTGTATAAATCTGTATATATCTGTATATATCTATATATACCTGTATATACCTGTATATATCTGTATATATCTGTATATATCTATATATATCTGTATATATCTGTATATATCTATATATATCTGTATATATCTGTATATATCTATATATATCTGTATATATCTGTATATATCTATATATACCTGTATATACCTGTATATACCTGTATATATCGGTATATATCTGTATATATCTGTATATACCTGTATATATCTGTATATATCTGTATATATCTATATATACCTGTATATATCTGTATATATATGTATATATCTGTATATACCTGTATATGCCTGTATATATCTGTATATATCTGTATATATCTGTATATATCTATATATATCTGTATATATCTGTATATACCTGTATATACCTGTATATATCTGTATATATCTGTATATATCTGTATATATCTCTATATACCTGTATATACCTGTATATATCTGTATATATCTGTATATATCTGTATATACCTGTATATATCTGTATATATCTGTATATATCTGTATATACCTGTATATATCTATCTGTATATACCTGTATATACCTGTATATACCTGTATATATCTGTATATATCTATATATATCTGTATATATCTGTATATATCTGTATATATCTGTATATACCTGTATATATCTGTATATATCTGTGTATATCTATATATACCTGTATATACCTGTATATATCTGTATATATCTGTATATATCTGTATATATCTGTATATACCTGTATATATCTGTATATATCTGTATATACCTGTATATATCTATCTGTATATACCTGTATATACCTGTATATATCTATATATATCTGTATATATCTGTATATACCTGTATATACCTGTATATACCTGTATATATCTGTATATACCTGTATATATCTATATATACCTGTATATAACCTGTATATATCTATATATACCTGTATATACCTGTATATATCCATATATACCTGTATATACCTGTATATACCTGTATATATCTGTATATACCTGTATATATCTATATATACCTGTATATACCTGCATATACCTGTATATATCTGTATATATCTATATATATATCTGTATAAATCTGTATATATCTGTATATATCTATATATACCTGTATATACCTGTATATACCTGTATATATCTGTATATAGCTGTATATATCTATATATATCTGTATATATCTGTATATATCTATATATATCTGTATATATCTGTATATATCTATATATACCTGTATATACCTGTATATACCTGTATATACCTGTATATATTGGTATATATCTGTATATATCTGTATATACCTGTATATATCTGTATATATCTATATATACCTGTATATATCTGTATATATCTGTATATATCTGTATATGCCTGTATATGCCTGTATATATCTGTATATATCTGTATATATCTGTATATACCTGTATATACCTGTATATATCTGTATATATCTGTATATATCTGTATATATCTATATATACCTGTATATACCTGTATATACCTGTATATATCTGTATATATCTGTATATACCTGTATATATCTGTATATATCTGTATATATCTGTATATACCTGTATATATCTATCTGTATATACCTGTATATACTTGCATATACCTGTATATACCTGTATATATCTGTATATATCTATATATATCTGTATATATCTGTATATATCTGTATATATCTGTATATACCTGTATATATCTGTATATATCTGTGTATATCTATATATACCTGCATATACCTGTATATACCTGTATATATCTGTATTTGTCTGTATATATCTGTATATATCTGTATATACCTGTATATATCTGTATATATCTGTATATACCTGTATATATCTATCTGTATATACCTGTATATACCTGTATATATCTATATATATCTGTATATATCTGTATATATCTGTATATACCTGTATATATCTGTATATATCTGTATATATCTGTATATACCTGTATATATCTATCTGTATATACCTGTATATACCTGTATATATCTGTATATACCTGTATATATATATATATATATATATATATATATATATATATATATATATATATCTGTATATAGCTGTATATATCTGTATATATCTGTATATACCTGTATATATCTATGTGTATATACCTGTATATACCTGTATATATATATATATATATATCTGTATATATCTGTATATACCTGTATATATCTGTATATATCTATATATATATATGTATATAGCTGTATATATCTATATATACCTGTATATATCTGTATATATCTGTATATATATCTGTATATACCTGTATATATCTGTATATATCTGTATATATCTGTATATACCTGTATATATCTATCTGTATATACCTGCATATACCTGTATATATATCTGTATATATCTGTATATATCTGTATATACCTGTATATACCTGTATATATCTGTATATATCTGTATATATCTATATATATACCTGTATATACCTGTATATATCTGTATATATCTGTATATATCTGTATATACCTGTATATACCTGTATATATCTGTATATATCTGTATATATCTATATATACCTGTATATATCTGTATATATCTATATATACCTGTATATATCTGTATATATCTGTATATATCTATATATATCTGTATATATCTATATATACCTGTATATATCTATGTATATCTGTATATATCTGTATATATCTGTATATCTGTATATATCTATATATATCTGTATATGGGTCTACTTTTAAATTTCAAAGTTTCAAAACTTTGAATTTCTTATGGTTGACACCTTATGATTTCAGTTTTGAAACTTCAAAATGTAAATAAAGAAAAAATAAAAACAAAAACATCTTTTTTATGTTTTTGCAGGGGGACAAGCCCCCTTCAACCCCCACACCCTCTGCTAATTAAATATACCAACTTCAAGATCACACTACAGTGAGGAAAACAAATATACCTTTCTGCTCTGTACGTCAATTTCATTTAAATGTTTCAAAGTTTCAAAACTTTGATCTTATGGTCTCGAACATAAGAAATTCAAAATTTAGAAGTAGATCCATATATAAATATATATATATATATATATATATATATATATATATATATATATATATATATATATATATATATATATATTTATATATATATATATATATATATATATATATATATATATCAGTGTCTATAAATATAAACATAGATATAAATGCATAGATATAAATGCATATACTTCTATCATCAAACATTGAATGCATCAAAAATCAAATATAAAAAGAGTGATGTTTTCAGAGTGAATCTAAAAAGATCAAAATAAAACAAAAAACAAAAAGCAAAAAAAAAAAGGTGGAGAATTCCTACAATCCGCAAACTCACTACTAATTATATCTACCAACTCTGAAATTGCTCAGCAACAGGGAAAGGGTGAATTAACAGCCCAAGTTGTACAACAATCTCATACACAAACAGCCAGCTGGTTGGAAAACAAAGATAAAAGACCATTCGCATTTTTCAGCATTCCCTCTCTCTTACAGACTGCAACCATACAGATATCTAACTATCTATATCTATATAACTGTCAGCTGCTCTAAGTAGTATGCTCATAATGTTGGATGTCTGTAATGCCGGCAGAAGTGACTGAATAATCACACAATCTCGTCTACTGGCATTGCTTTGTAACAGGTCAAAGCATGGCAGGGGTTGAGAATTTGTCATTACCCCATTGTTGTGCAAGTTGTGAGATGGTATATATAATTAACAAGGATTGTGAACATAGACCCCCATATGGGGGTGCAAGGGGCTTTCACCCCTGCAAAAACAAGAGGTTTTTTTTTTCTATTTCAGTGTTTTGACTATCAATCTGTTTGGATCAATGCTTTGAAGTTTAATGCTGTGGTACTTTATTATACTGAAGTACATCTGTATACATGTCTGTCTGTCTGTCTGTGTATAAACAGGTTTATTTATTTTTTGTTATCTTTTGTTAACTGTGTTAGTCCCACTAGGCTAGTGGCCTCACCTCTTTTCAATGGAGACCTGGGGTGGTAGTTATACTACTAGGGGACATTTGGTTGGGTATCAGGGAGCTTCCCCTAGTCTTTGTAAGGGAGGAAACGAAGCACTTTCTGGAGCTGCTAGGTGCTGGAGAGCGACTTCTGCAGTTCTGGAAATCTCATGATGGAGGAGAATGCAGCAGAGCTGTAGAGAGGAGCAGGAGAAACCTTACTGAACAAAGGAGAAAGAGATGAAATAACTGTTACAGAGCTGGAAAATGGAGGACTGGAGACACACGTGCTAATAGATTTGATGAATCAGGCAGAGCTAAACTTAGGCGAAGGCGCTAGATGAAGTGAAATGGTGGAGAGAGTGTTACAGGTAGAAGAAACAGAGAGACTGGAAACACAAACTGATGAAGAGAAAACAATGGAGGTATCTTCAGCTAGTGGAGTAGCTAGTTTTTAGGGTTTACTTCTGCAATAGCATTTTTGTTACAAGAAAGAAGAAGTTAGACAGATGCAGCAGGCAAGGAAGAATGGAAGTAGGAACTGAGGGAAGACAAACAGTTGTAGTTTCTCAACAGCCACAGAGAAGATGGCCGGTAGTAAGAATAAAACGTAAAAATGATGGCATTTTGAACAGGTATGACTTTATCGATATTGTGAAGATAGGTGAAGGCTGCCAGCCTAGCCAGATCGAATTCTGTAGATAATTCTCTAATTTGTAAATATTAATGTAAGCCACAGGCTTGTTCTCTTAAATGTGGAAAGACTGCATTGGATATTGAACTGCAAAAATGTAACAACAGTGAACTCTGCTGTGAGAAAGCTAAGTCAAGCATTTCATGACTGTCTTTGATGTTAACATTCAGAGCTGATATGTCTAGAGGTAGACATCCTGCCTTTTGTTTTAAGACCAGAGTTAATGGCTAGAATTTGCATGTATAAATGTCTTTTATTGCTCTGGTTTCTGACCAGGTGTAAAGAATGTAAATGTAGTTTCTGTTAGCCTGGGAACACCAGAGAAGTGTGAAGAATGGCGTCATGTGAAGCAGCTCTGTGTTATCAATTTAAAGAGAGAGAATCAGAGAGCTCTGAGCATTTTGTCTTTTGAACATCCAACATCACCAGCACTGCATGTTTCTATATGTAAGTTATTTAGAACTGTGTTTTCTTTTAGAAATAGCTAGGAATTAGGAAGGTTAGACTAAGTGTTTTTCTGTGATGTCAGAACATTTCTACAGTATTATTTTAAGTATTTCTCTGCAATCTCTGAACCCTTGACTAGCACTGTGTAGTAAGAAGTATTGTCTTGTGTTTTTATTATTTATTATTAAATATTTTAAAACCTTTCAAATGTGGCTGTTTTATGTAGAGATAATTTAAGCTCTAAGAGTACATTGCATGTATATAGTGATGCTGTACCAAGTCACTCCAAGTAAGTCATGACTGTTAGGTCACACTTACCATTTGGAACTCCAAGTAAGTTTTGACTGTTAGGTCACACTTACCATTTGGATAATAATATTGCACAGTAATAATTGTACACCCTTTTAAGGGACTTTGAGTAGCTGATAAATATTAGTGGGTGGTGGCAGTGATTTCTACCTTATAGTCTGGTTAAAAGGGGCACAGCTGGAGAACCTGTGCCAGCCTTCTCCAGGAGTGTCTGTGTGGTTGTATAAACTCTTATCTCAAAGTGTGTGTGTGTGTGTGTGTGTGTGTGTGTGTGTGTGTGTGTGTGTGTGTGTGTGTGTGTGTGTGTGTGTGTGTGTGTGTGGCAGCTACTTGGGCAGGGACAGGAAGCATTGGTTGGACAGAGAGGGTGCTGGAGGTTTTAGCTTGCCGACTAAGCTGAGATCTGGGCCCTATAGCTGTGCCAGTGGGGAATCTTACTGGGGACTTGGAGAGCAATGGAGAAACCAGCCCCAGACTGACTGTGATCTCTGTGTGCCCTTAGGGGAAATTGTACTTTACTGCGTGTGTATTTATTATCCTTTCCCTATGTGGACACCCCTTACTGGTGTTAGTGGTGAGGATTGAGGCTCCTTGATTGCTCGGCCAGTGCATGGGCATCACAGATATATTATTTTTGCACTAGAATTTAACATTAAAGACATAAAAATATTAATTTATTTGGGAGCTGAACATTTTTGTCAAAGTGACATTTGAAAGCTTTAATTTGCTGGAAATATTTATGACTGAGATGAAAAAAAGTAATAGCACCACGAAAAAAATATTATGCTAGAGATTGGAACTACAACTAAAAAAGAACAAATGTGGAATTTAGGCCTTCAGAAATGGATGAACATGAGTTATAACTATTTCTGCTTTCACTACTTAGTAAAGTACAGGAAATAAAAAAACGCAATGACAGAAATGTATGGACTGAGGGTTGGGAAGTGTGTGTAACGATGCATGTTACGGATAACAAAAATTCAACTTATTTCAGATACACTCATTGGGAATGAATTGTTAGATACTTAGGTCAACCCAAAGCATGTTATTTCTGTGGGAATGAGAAGAGTTTTATTACATGACTGTAAGAAAAGAAGGTGTGGGCAGTGAGGGGAGATGGTACGTACAGCAAAAAACCGTGAGCCTTTCTGTAGAAAACGTAGAGAATTTGGACAGCTCTGGTTCGACTGTCTCTTATTAGAAAGGAGGAAAGAGCAGACAAAGATGAAAGCTCAGAAGAAAAACAAACAATAGAAAATATTATCACAGGATATATTGAAAGAGAAAGTTGTATAAGGTAGGGGGATACTGAAGGAAGGTAGAACAACGAAGAAGAACTTAGAGAAGAAATAGTTCAAAGTGAAGTTATTAATCCACAGGAAGAGAACAGATTTGACATTTTAGAAAGTGAAGAGGAAGAGGAGGCAGACATTGGGACAGGAGAAGACTAAGACAAAGATAGTGTAAAATCAGTATGTGGGAGATGTACGATAAGGTTCATATGTTAGTACTAGGCTAACTGCCTTTGTGGGCCATTTTAAGCCTAACCAATTACCCAATGTAAGAATCAAACCCTCCACCTTGTGTCTGTAAGGTAAACACCTTAACCATTACAGCAACTTCCCACAGAAACAAGATCTGGAAGCAAAATACTTACAAAAAAGGAAAAGGATGGCATTAAATGTGAGTAGCATTAGAAATGATATGCGGTTCGGTTGTGGGGGAATGGTATAAAAAATAAAAATGGAGGTTTTGCTTGGTAGATTTCAGATATAACAAAGAAGAAAAAAAATGAAAAAATTAAAGGCAGTACTGGGTATCTAAATTGTTTGACTGGTAGGAAATAAGTCATGTTCTGGAATGGGAATTCTTATAAAACTGAAGAAATAAGAATTGTAGCTGTAACAATAACAGTACAAGGAAGGGTAGTGTTATGTCATATGAGAATGAGACAAAAATTAATAAAATTAATAGTGATTTGCATATATTACGGACAGAAAACAGTTGTTTAAGAAATAAAAAAAATGTGCTAGCAAATATGCGAATAGTGGTAGTAAGAGATTTTAACCGCAACCTGTACAAAGAAAAGGGAAAATAATACAGGGTATTAAGATGTTAAGGGATATAATAAAATTTGGAGATTGAAATGTAGGAAAGACTAAAGAGTGGACATATAAAAACAGAATTTTAAAGACTGAAATTGATTGTTTAATGTATTTTAAAGACATGAAAGAGATAACATGGCTACAGTTGTCAGAGTTTTCAGATAGAGCAGTACAGGCTAGAACAGGGGAAGATAGTAAAATAATAAAGGGGTGAAGGGATAAAGAAATGAACTGCAGAGTTTAAAAATGAGCAAGAACTGATGAGAGAAATAAATACCATGGGAAGATTATACGACAATGAGACCATGTTAATGCTGCCACCCTCTGGGTCACAGCTAGGATACGAGATTTCCAGATTACCTCTGTGTCCTTATTTAGGGAAAGAAGAAGCTGAATGCCAAAACGTGCGTTGTCATCCCCTTTGGTAAAACCTCTGTACCCATGAACTACAACATAGGCGCTAGTATACTTAACACCGAAAGTGTGATAAGAGACCTTGGGACACAGGTGGACAGCAGTCTCTCCTTTGATAATCACATCGCCACAGTGGTCAGGAAATCCTTCTACATGGCACACCTCATCACAAAAGGTTTCTCATCCAGAAAAAAAGAGGTCATTGTTCCCCTCTACTCATCACTCATTAGACCCATTATAGAGTACAACGCCCCTTTTGGTATGTACCTCACAAGACATCTACAACAACTGGAAAGACCACAGAAATACCTCACAAAGAGGATTACCAGCCTCAAACAGATGCCCTATGCAGACTGTCTCAAAAAACTCCAGCTTTACTCCGTCGCATATCGCCTACTCAGAGGCGATCTCTGCCTAACATACAAAGCTATGTCAAACCCAGAGCTGTTGGACATGCTCCACTTAAAGAAATCCCAATCCCTCTGAGTTACATGCTCTAGGGACCTAAACCTTGTCACCACAATAAACAGAACATGCTGGAGGGAAAGATTCCTGTCCCAGAGACTTCCCATACTCTGGAACAGGCTACCTATCTATGTCAAACAAAGCTCCTCATTAGCACTCTTCAAGAAAAATCTTGATGATTGGATGCGAAACATGAAAGTCACCCCAGGGATCACCTCTGTGGCTCTACTCGACAGTGGCACATGAAAATAATTTTTTGGGTGGCAAAAGCCAGGGTACCTTTTTGGCTGGGCTTGTATGGGCCCCAGGGCTGATAGCCTAGTACCTACCTATGAACCTACCTACCTATGAGAAGTAAAAATGACAGAAGGAAGGATGGATCTTATCGTAGATGGCAAATGAAATACAGAATACAAACAAGAAGATATTATGAAGGTGGGAGAAAGTTTTATAGAGAGAATGCCCTTGCTAAGTGAAAGCAGGGGCCTGTAAAATAAAACATTTACAAGCAGGGGCCTGGGAGATGAACCATTTACAGGCTGTCTGTGTCCATTAGACACATAGGTGCCAAGCCAGGGATGAATTTCCTGTTCCCCATCTAATTGTCCAAGTTACACTTCAGTTGGGTTAGGGAGGAAGTCTGCTTCACATGGATGGGGAGTGTATTCCACAGGTGGGGTAGTTTCCGAGATACATACCTGTCTCTACCACAAGTCCTATTTATATCACAGGCAAGGTTTAAGTCTTTAGAATAGGTAATTCTGGTGCTGTTTGTTTTGCTAATATACAGGAGGTCCAACAGAGTAGGGTCTGACAATGCCCTGTATGCCAGGCATAGATCTTCCCTCAATGGCCTGTAGGAGTCAGAATACAGAGATGGTGCACTGAAGCAGTCTGCATGGGACATTTTACTTATGCATGTATTCTTTTAGTGAGGAACCTTTGTGGATGTTCCATTTGTTGGATATGCCTCATCATGTACATACTGAAAGGGGCATTGTACTCAATGATAGGTCTGATGAATGCCGAATACAGTGGAACAATGACTTCCTTGGACCTAGATGTTCTTGTTTCAGTCAAACTCTCCAGCAATTATTCACTATAAACTCTGAATATAATATATTGAATTGCAAATTATTGAACAAAACAACTAAAGTAAAACTTCACCTTCCCTACCTCCCCCTGCTAATTATATATACCACCTATGAGGTCACGCTACAGTGTGGTAAGGGCAATCCCCTTTGCACTCCCACTCCCCCTGCTAATTATATATACCACCACTGACATCACACTACAGTGGGGTAAGGGATGCCCCCCTGCACCCCACTCCCTGTTAATTATATATACCACCTCTGAGATCAGAGTAGAGTTGGGCAAATTCTCCATGCTCCACTGTACCATGATTTCACACAGAATAAAAGGCAGTACATGTGATAAGCTGATGTTCGATCAGCACTGTACTAGGTTCATTCTGGTTGACAAAATGAAAGTTGTACCACATGTCAGCAAGCCATACAGACATATTGATAGATAACACAATAGATAGATAGATAGATAGATAGATAGATAGATAGATAGATAGATAGATAGATAGATAGATAGTACAAGACAGATAACACTGACAGTAGTTTAAGAACTAAAAATGAATTGTTTTTCTTTGCAGGAAGGCAACCCCCCCCCTCCCACCCACACACACACACACACACAGTCTCAAATAGCATGGGGAGTGGACCCACCACACATACATTTCTTATACATAATAACTCTGAAATCACTCTTTTTTTATTTATTTTTTAATTTGTTTCCCAGGTAAGCCCCCTAGTCAAAGGTGTCTTTTTTCCAAGGGTGACTTGGGAGCATGGTCAGAGTCTGACAGCTGGCATATTTGTGGAAGGAATCGATACCTGTACCCCTGACTACAGGAATTAACTTATTAACAACACTAAATGTTATTTATGTGTGCTGACTGCTAAACTGGACCCCAAGTAACAGGAAATTCCTAAGATGCAGCAATTTTGAATTTACTGTATAGTCAAAAAATGTTATGCATTTGTGTTCACACTGTAGAGTGTCAAGAACATCTGTGGCAAACAACTATGCTGCTCCTCCTGAGGTATCATATACAATCCTGGTAACTCCATAAAACCATAAATGGCATATCTATATAATGGCTACATGAGTCCGTTTCTCCCAAAGAACTACACCTGCAGGCACATGCAACAATTCCCCTAAATGACGGAAACTCATCAGTCCCACGTACATTGTCTACACATCCTCCAGGCAACACTCACAACAGACTACCCTTTTGTGTTTGCATAATCTCCTGAACACTTCCAAAGTCAGGTGCTAACCATATGCCGAAGTCAGGCTTTTCATTTGGTCAAGACTAACAAATCACATGCAATGCAAGCACTCAAACGATGAATGTTATAAAGACAATGTTATAAATGTACCCACAACATGAACATTATAATCAAATCTAGCAGCTGATTTTAAACAGGAACCACAGTGGTCATAAAGGAATTCATTTGTTGTTCAAAATTAATATTAACTTCACAAAAATATCTGATTAGCAAAGTTATTGAAAGCATAAAAAGTAAAAAGGTAGATGAGGATTCAAGATGCATCCCATTTGGTGGAGAAATGAACTGTGTTCAGTATTGTAGATGCGCTGCATTTTAAGATAAAAAAACATAAGGAGCCCACATAAAGGAACACCTGTTTAGCTACATAAATCCCAAGCCATTGTAAAAGTGGACTTTCAGGATACATTTTGCCTCTCTCTATGCTTCAAATGCAGTGCAGAAATATATGTCGTTAGCATGTAATACACATACTAGACATGTCATGGCACCACAGCCCAGACGTCACTTAATGGTGTTCACGAAATACTGGGCTGCAATTCTGTACAGAAATAGGACCAGGTCAAAACAATGCACAGAAATGGAGCCAATAAGTAACACTGGACAGAAATAGGACTCAGGCATAATGCCAGCATTGTTACACCATAAAACACCTAGCAAAAGAAGTACATTGAGCTGTACTGTAAAGACAAAATTTGTGAATCCATACCAGCAATCCCTGGACAGTCTCAAACTACAGAAATGTAAGGCAACACCACAATCTGGTGTGCTACTATTCCATCCACTGCTTTATGTAACATGTCATACACCAGAATTATCAGCTAGTTGTTTGCAGATGCCGAAAGATAAAGGCCGTGCTGGTCCATTGTTAAAATCTTCACTCATGCAAGTGACATTCAACTTCAGAATTTCTAAATCCCTTACAGCAAATATCTCTGAATTCAGAGAGTTCAAATGTACTAACCTCATCCAGTTATATAATGAGATTTCAAAATTCACTTATGGTAGCACCATCTTTGATATTTACATACCCGGTAGATTTGCAAAAGCATTCTATACCCATTTAAATAAATATATAGAGTTGGCAATATCAACCAGAGAAAAATATAATGTTGTTTGTCTTTCAGCTTTTCCCGGTTAGGGGTAAAGTTAAAAAATAAAGCACACCGGAGGTCCGCCATCACAAATCAACTTTACAACAACAGAAAAAAATCCATATATTATACAGCACAACCAAGTTCCCTAATATCAAGGATAATTTCAAAAATGTTACAAAAACATAAACATACTATTAGATCTTCTAAAGCAACCCATGAACTTAGGTTACATATGAAGCTAAGGACATTATAAATCATTTTTAGATGCATAAGGAAACTAAAGAACAACTCCTAACATTGCTATAAACTTATTTATAATGGCATCACTCATTCATACAAATATGACATGGTCAATACACTGCCAAACAAATTCATTGTTATATCCACAAATCCAGCAATCCCTTCATGTCCTATTATGACAGAAGAACATTTCTCATCATGCTACCAAAGACCAAAAATGCCATGCATCTGGAGCATTTCGCTCCAGGCATCCTTTGAAAATGGTCTCTGTCCCCATTGGACTTTCCCAGTAAAGAAATGTTAAATAAATAAATAATATTTCTGCCATGGATCTGCCAAATATACATCGGTGCTTAATAAATAGAGTTAAGCATACCTTGCAAAGCCACTCATCAAACTGTTTAACCTAAGTTAAGCTACAGCCTTTAAGTTCCATCTGTTAAGAGGACACTACAAAGAGGAGTGTTGTGTATGGAAAGAACCAACAAATGGAAGAGCTTTATAGCGCACTGAATTTTATTAGTTGTCTTCAGTAAAGCATGTAATTTCTTGACAGAACAGCAGTATATCAGGTGTTATTTGAACAACAGTGCAAAACATGTGGTAACATGTTTGACATGCCTAAGTAGAAAGCAGGTCTTTCTCTGGACAAACTGTTAATGATCTACATGAAACAATACTGTGCCTATTCAGATGTTCACTTTGTCAATAAAAATGTCAGTTAAGGGCAGCTCTTTGTAAATTTTGCATTAATATACTTGCACAAATGCCACGTGATAAAAGTCATTTACTACAGTTGCGCTCTGCTGTTAACTTTTGAAACTACCACTAATGCAAGCTTCTGTTCTAAAAGGTTAAACCACCTGAAGGAAAACAGTGTGTTCATTACTGAGTAAGAGAGTGCTCACCACTTCTAAAAGATATAAATCCTCTGGGAGAGAGAAAAAGGAAGTTCACTGCTGCAAGAGTCACGACAGAGCTGCTGGTCTTGAAAGTAACATTTTTAAAGATCAAAGAAGGTTCACTACTTGTATATCACAAGAAAGAAAATTGTATGAAAACTTAGGAAAATGGTTGCAAATTGCTTGTACTGAAAATGAGAGGAGAATAAGTAATAGGCAAAACGGTATTCGAGCTGCTATTATGGAAGTGGAACAGCATTCAGCTTAGGTAGAACTGTATGAGTAAACCAAAAAAGTAGGGTTGGCAAAGTAAGTCTGCTGCAGTGAAAAGGGAATGCTTCACATCAGAGAACCTCTGATAGACAGGATCATGCAAATAATTTGCAATCCAGTGTGGCAAATATGCAGACTGAAACCTTAGCTGGTATTAAGGAATCTGAATCTGATTGTAACAAAAATGGAATAAATGATGCTGTGAGGAAAATTAGTGTATCATAGTACGGAGTGTTATTAAGAAACAAGAACTTGTAGAAAAGGCAATGGTGTTGGTTACTATAAATATACCAGTGGAGCAAAGGGTTAAGAAGGATAAATAAACATAAAATTAGGATGGCGCAGTGGTGCAGCTGTAGCATTGCTGCCTCAGGCAAGAGGTTCTGTGGTTCACGTCTTGGCTGGAGTACCTTCTGTGTGGAGTCTGCATGTCCTTCCTGCATTCATGGTGAGTTCCTCCAGGTGCTTTTGTTTCCTCCCACATTTGAAAGACATGCGGCTGTAGTGTATTTCCCAGGGCCTCCATTGAAAAATTGGCTTTGTTCCAAGTCAGACTTTCCCAGTAAACAAATGCTAAATAAATAAATAATCTCACAGTTTTGTACAAATTTGCAAGACAAAATTAGATAATTAACTGCGAGTAAACAAGTGTTAAAAGTCAGAAAGCACTCTTATAAAGCAGAAATAACTCATAACCATAGTGGAACCGATGGTTTATGGACTCAAGAATAAAAGATATAAGGTTGTGAGTTGACTTAGTATGCAACAAAAAAGGATGGCTGATAAATCCAAAAGGCTCTCTGTAGAAGTGACAACAGTGAGCTACCAAAGTAAGCCTGAAAGCGCTCCATCTAGAGACATCACAAATCAAGAAAACATAAATAAAAAGAACAAAGTGATCTGATTTTGGAGCGTGAAAGTGAAAAGAAAAATCAGTTTCAAACCCAAACAGGTGTTGTGTGCTTACAGCATGGATAGGAAAATAAAACTGCTGGAGCAACAAAAGATTACCAGTTTCCTGGTTTATCTAAAAAATGAAATATTAAAACACGCAAGATGAGTGACTCCTGTACTAAAAGAGTCATTAGTGGCAGTCAACTGGACAACTACCATATAAGGACAGAAGGATTTGCTCCTGTTGTGCGTATTTATTTTAAATAGTTAGTACCGGGCTAACTGCGGGACATTTTAAGCCTAGCCAATTTCCCTTGATGAGAATCAAACCCTGTACTTACCTGTGAAATAAACACTTTAACCATTATGCCAATTCCCAACTTTATCCAAGCCCAATAATTGTATTAGCTGAACTCATTTTATAGATGTAAATGAAATGTAAACAATCTCAAGAGATATTTTCATTTATTGAAAAATTATAGAGTGGTACGTCTACTTAACTGGGAGATAGTCATTAGGTTTTCCTCACCTGCTCCCACTTAATAACCTGTTCCACTTAATAATTTCCAAAACAACTTTTCGTCTAGACATAGGGACTGCTTTAGTACAAAGCAACTATTCTTCCTCTCTATGTCTCTCCAACAACAAGAAAGTATTTTCCACAAAGAAATCTAACAAAATAAATCATAATTTTGACTTTTTCCACTTGAGTTTGCTAATTTGTGATCACTATATTATCTCTCACTTTTTAAATGCCTTTTAAAGTGTTGCGTCTATTATCCAAAGTATGTGCTTCCTGTCTAAAATAGCTTCACTGATAAGTGTTTTATATCACCATCCTGAGGGATCATTCGGGTGACAGATAGTGTTTATTAGTGTTAGTGCTTCTTTCAAAGGTTTTTCACGCTCTGTTCACCCTCACTCCACTTAGGCTAACTCTGTTCCTTTCTCCTATTGTCAGTTTTACCCAATCTCACCACAGCAACATTTATAATCTAATAACTCCACCCACATATCTCTTCACCAGCCACTATCAAAATACATTATTTATCACAAGAAATTACTAGGGTAACGGCCCTAAAGCCTTTTTAAGCATAACCATTCATGGCCGAATTTTCTCAGCTATCAATGCTCATGGGATAGAATGGCTTTGGTATATTCTAGTGACTTAGCACATCTACAAACTGTCCCTGTCCATAAGAGCCACATATGACAAGCTAGGGGTGAATTTTTGATTTCCCATGCATTTGTGCAAACTGCATTTGAATAGGCATATTTTAAAACTGTGTTTCACATGAATGGGGATCCTGTTCCAGAAAAGGGGTCATCTCTGAGACATATACCTGTCCTTCCAACATGTTTTGTTTATGTCACAGATGAGATTTAGATCTTTAGATTGGGTAATTCTAATGCTATTTGTTTTGTGAATATGTAGCAGATTCATCGGGGCTGGATTGAAGAATGCCTTATAGGTTAGGCATAGATTGCCCCTCAGTAGTCTGTAGTAGACCGAGTACAGGAACAGAGCATTCTTACAGCCCTCCTACTATAACTATTTCCCTCTCCAAATCATAACCTTACCACTGAACATTACTAAAAAACAGCCTCACTTCTATTATACCCCAACATATTTTCCAATCCACCACATCTCCCTCTTGCACTAAATAATTCTAGCTGCAAAACTTCATCTATGCGCATTATCATTTCTCTTCTGCTCTGCCTCTCTCAAATCCACCTCTGCCTACTTCTAACCAAAGCATTTAGCTTATTGCTAATAAGGCTAATCAACGTTACCTCTCCATCTCACATTTGTAATATGCTTTCAATCACCCTACTAAGTCTCTTCCTTCTTCTCTGACAGCACAAACCACATCCCATGATACACGTTTACCCATCTCACACCTTCCCACTTACTCCCCACATCACTCCCAACAACACAAAGACCTGATCCTTCTATATATGATTAGAGCTCTTCTTAACTATTTAGGTGAATATGATGATGGTGAATTTAGATGAACATATAAAAGTACTCTGGACAAAACATAATGCTAAATATTAAACTTGCTGCAAAATGGATGTATCTACTACTGCAAATAGCAACTCATCTCAGACTTAATGGAAACATACATGCAAACCAGAACCCAACATCAGTGACCAATCCTATTATACCACCCAGGCAGTGAATACCCACCCCATTACATAGACCCCTGTCTAAAGGAAGCCATCTGTTCCTAGTAAACATTAAACTGAGAAGTATAACCAATAATGTACATGGGTATTATGACTGCTTTGTACAATACTAGGCACATACAAGCTATTAGAACTGTAACCTACCATCCTCCCTACAAGACTCTTCTGAAAGGGCACCTATCAGACTCATAGCTCTGCTCATGCTACACCTCAGTTTCAACATCAATCACACCTGCTTTTCTATTTTTCTCCACCCCTATCTTTACAGATTTCCTTCCCATCACCACTTCTTCATCTTCAGCTGGTTATCCTGTCCTCTGTACCACTTTACATAACTGCTTCCTAGCACCCCCTTGCCATTTATACTAATCTATCCTAATTTGACTCCTTTATAGTTACAATTAAACTAAACGCAACAAGGGAGTGTGATTCCTCATTTTAACCACAGGATGGCAGTATAGTCCATCAAACCCTCCATCCTAGCTGCTTCCTATAAAACGGAGAGTTTTAACTTTAAACTAAAGGAGAAAAGAAGTAAATTACCACATCTTACTATTAATAGTTCTAGTTCTCCTAGACACAGTCGTGAACAGACTGTCAGAGCAGCTAACCAACCCAAATGAACTTAGGTATCCTACACTTAAATTATAAGTCCAACAGTATTTCCACCAAAATATATTAGGTAAGAACAATTTTACCTGTGGAATTGATTGTTTTTTGATAGCGTGGGACTGGCTCATTCGTCCCCACTTCATTTGTCCTCACTATGCTCCAGCTCACCCCGCTCCTCTACACTACCCCCATTCCCACCCACCCCCACATCAATTACATTTATAGCTATACACCACACTCCTAGCCACTCCTCCATCAAAACTATCCAATCACACAGTACATGTAATTATCCCTCACACCAACACAGCCCATCACACCCTTCTCTACACATCTTAAATTGGATACCACACCCTATATTTCAACTCCATCTCTACCATATTTCAGCCCTATCCTAGTCCATAATTCACCTCACAACTAAACAACATGGCCTATACTCCAACCAACCACCTTCTACTCACCCTGTTACACACATTACTCCTCTCTTCTCTCCTCCTCCTATCCATGTTCTCATCCTACCACACACATCTTTATATCAGCCCACCACCACCATGGCAAACTGACTCAACTATCACTACCTCCACTACTACCTACTCACCACTAACACCAAGTGACATCTACCCCTCTCCACCACCTTCCTTTCTATATGGAAATATCACCTACAAACTTCGAGCCAACTCCCCAATAAAATAATCAAAATAACTCACGCACTAAACAAACTCTGCATCCACATACTACAAAAACTCTCATGCTGTGGTGACATTCACCCAAATCCAGGACCCAACAATTTCAATAGCACCTACCCAACAAACCCCAATCTAATATATGTTCGGCCAAGCTCATCCCTCTTCCTTCTAAACATTAATATATGAAGCATACTCAACAAAACACATGATCTCCATGCCCTACTAGCCCTATACAAACCTGACATCATAGTACTAATTGAAACTTGGCTTAAGCCCAACCACCACAACAATGAAATAACAGCCCATGGCTATGATATTATACGTAAAGATAGATCAGGAAAAAAAGGAGGGGGTGTAGCCATCCTTTTCCAAAGTCACCTCTCTGTAGAACAAATTGAACACAAGTCTCAAGAAATCTAAGACATATAACTAATATTAGCTAGACTAAAACTAAACCCCAACAAACAAATCATAATAGTTGGAGGTTATATACCACCAGGCAACAACACTAATGTACTCAAAAGCCTATTAAATTGGATGAAAATCACTCATCCACAGGAAACAATTCTTGCAGGTGACTTTAACATTGATTGGTCTGATTGTAACAGTCAAAACCTCACCACCCATATTAACCTCCATGGTTTTACCCAAATTATCAATACTCCTACAAGAATAGACAAAACCTCTAAACGACAGTCTCCCTGATAGCCTTAGTGATCATCAGGGAGGGAGGGTGGCCTAATGGTTAAGGTGTTTGCCTTACAAACACAAGGTGCAGGGTTTGAGTCTCACAAGGGATAATTGACTAGGCTTAAAATGACTTGCAAGGGCAGTTAGCTTAGTACTAACCTATGAACCTATGAATCAAGCAACATACCTGATTAGGAATTGACCCCGCCTAACTAAACAACCCATTGTCAGGGTCATAAAAAACAAAAAATACTTTAGAGCTCAAGACTTAATAAATTCACTCAGATCCTGTATATAGTCTCCACTAAAATACTTAGCACTAGATGAAGCTGTAGAATACTTCAACTCCACCTTTCTAAACATCCTGAACTCCCATGCACCACCCAGAATCACCAGAATTAAAACCAACCACGCACCATGGCTATCAAAAGACACCAGGTCCTTAATGAACGAAACAGACAAAGCCTAGTTGCAATTCCATAAACACAAAACCCCTACCTTAAAACTAAAGTACCATGAACTACGTAAGCAAGCCAAAAAATACATAAAAATTGACAAAACTAGTTACTATAAAACTTTACAGGAAAAACACTCCAACAACCCCCAAAAACTTTGGACCTCAATCAATAACCTACTACACCCAGGAAAACCTTCCACCCCTTCCCCACTACTACCAAACAGTATACACAACATCCTCACCCACTTTACTGAAACTATCGTAGCCCTAGCCAATACCCAAACGACTAGCACCCACCCAATATCAACAACAGCTCCCACCCTTTCCAATACAGAAAGCAATACACCTAGTTTCTCCCTAGAACCAGTCAGTACTACAACTATCACCAAACTCCTCAAAAAACTGAAATCAACAACCCCAGCAGTAGACAAACTACCAGCAGAATTCCTACAGATTACTGCAAAGGCCATAGCCTATCCTGTGTCCGTCCTCATTAACAGATCTATAACTGAATGCAAAGTACCCAATTCATGGAAAATATCTCACATAATACCATTACACAAAGGGGGACACTCCCTTGAACTTACAAACTACCTCCCCATTGCAATACTATCACCCCTATCAGAGATTTTAGAAAGGGTAGTCCACTCACAACTAATAAATTTCCTCCTTCACAACAACCTGCTATCCCCATCCCAGCATGTATTCAGACCTTCCCATAGTACTACCACAGCATTACTATCCTTTTCAAACTCTGTTAATACCCACAGAAACAATGGCCTGTTCATATCCTCCATATTCTTAGACTTATCCAAAGCCTTTGATATGGTGAACCATCGGGAAAACCACCTGTCGCCCCAACTCCCAGTAACCATTGGTGTCCCACAAGGGTCCATTCTCGGCCCACTGCTATTCTCATTATTTACTAATGACAGAGCGTCATCCCTGCCCCCTGCCTCAATAGTCCGATATGCAGATGATACCACTATAATAAGTGCAGCCCACACCCTCGACAAACTTCAATTCATAACCCAAAACAGCTTTACTCTAGCCGAAGAATGGTTCACCAACATCAAACTACTGCTTAATCCAAAAAAACTAAACTTATTCTTTTCAGTCCATGTAGACCCCCCCCATAAACAATAATGTTGCAATAATATCCAAAGACAATACTAATATCACTCCAACACTACACACCAAGCTCCTAGGAGTAGAAATTGACAATAAACTCAAATTCGACATCCATATTTCTCAAAAATCAAGAAAGTCAACAAAAAGATCAGACTCCTTTATAGAAACCACCACTACATGACCAGACACACAAAATCCACCATAGCTAGAACCCATCTGTTATCTATACTTCTTTATGCCTCCCCAATCTTTACCAACCTTCACCAAACAGAGCTCTCTAAAATTGAATCATGCTACAACAAAATTGCCAAATTTGCTAATGAAGCTACTCATAGGTCCCATCACTGCCAGTCCCTTAGACAACTCAACTGGCTTGAGTTACCACAAATCCTCCTACTCAACCAACTTACCACTGTCCATAAGCTCTACTATCTTCCTATGAAAACACCTGCCTTGCAACAATTAATTCAACCCTACACACCATCCAGAAACTTAACATCAACACACCGGAACCACATAAGTGTCACCAAGCACAAAAATGAAGCTGGCAAATCATTCTTTTCCTGCTGCATTGCAAAAACCTGGAACCTCCTACCTGATCACCTAACCTCAACATCCTCAACTTACCTCTTCAAAAAAAGCATCAAATCCCACTTTATGCAAAACTGGCTATGTTCATGTCTTCCCCGAGGCTAGACCAAATCTACTCACTGCTATTAATACTCTCCCAAATAATGAATACTGCCATGGTTCTCAACCTCTAATAGTTTATTGACACAATGCTAGAAAGTAAAGTATTTTCTACTATCGTACCACATTTGCTCAAATTCTACCTGATACCCAGATGTAACTCATTTCAATCTATTGTTTGTAACTGCATTCAACTAACATAGTGTACTTTGTGTATGAATATCTTGAACCTTGTGAATGTTAACTAATGTAATACTTGTGGAGCTTTTCTCCCCGGGCCTCCACTGAAAACAGACCTGTGTCCAGCCGGACCTACCCAGTAAATAAATATAAAATAAATAAAATAAAATATTACTACTGTCAATTGCCAAAAGGGCACTCACCAGAATTGTATATAGTGTTTTATTTTGGTTTTCTCTTTGCAATATATTTTTAGTATATATCTCTGTGCCTTACAATATTGTCATTTATTTTTGAAATGTATAATTATCAACTGTTTGTTATATAATGTCTTTGATTTTTTCCCTGTTAAGTAGAGCTTTTCTCCCTGAGTCTCCTCTGAAAATGAGGCTCTTCTGACCTAGTCAGACTTTCCCATTAAACAGTTGTCAATAAATAAATAAATGAATAACACTTCCCTGATACACCTGTCTTAACCGAAACTTGGATAAAACTATAAATAAAAGACAACTAAATCTTTGCCCAGGTTATAATATACAACGGCTTGACCGAATAAGCAAGATAGGAGGTGGAATAGCAAGTGTATATAAAGATACTATTGATGTAGACCTTGACCTTCATATCCCGAAATTTGGAAATGCAGAGATAATCTTTACAAAACTGAAAATAAATAACCAAAAAATATATGTCATCATAATATGAATTTATACTTACCTACTTATGAACCTATGAGCCTATGAACCAGCACCAACAGGCAATAACTTAACTACAATAGAAGATATTCTCCATTAGATATCACAAAATCTTTGCCAAGATACTATCATTATGGGAGACTTCAACAAGGAGCGGTATGTATGCACCTCATACAACTCCATAAACTACCAAAAACTTGCAAGGCTGCTCTTAATTAATCCAATCAAAAACCAGAATAGATAAAAAAAAAAACAACAGGCAATCTATTCTAGACTAAATATTAAGAAAGAAATCCTCTAATATAAATTCCCACAGTATTAGCAACCTCCTTCCAAACTATCTGCTGAGACAAGCACTTATCCAACTAGAATAATAAAATATAATCAGGTATGCAATCTAAAAAACTTTAACAAACAAGCCTATGTATCTTCTCTCCACCACTATGACTGGAACTTTGCGGAAGACGCTTCCACTAGAGGATGCCATAACACGTTTGAATAAAACGTTCCTAAATGTTCTAAATGAAATGGCATCAGTCAGAACTAAAAGAGTAAGATTTACACCAGATCTTTCGCTAAAGGAATACCATGCAGTTACTAAAGGAAAGAGATGAAGACTGGAAGCAATGCTATACAAAAAAAAAAACACAAAAACCCTACAAAATTTTAGACAGCTTCAAATCTCTGTAAAAAGCACATCAGAAACGATAAACAGGTATACTACACTAACATCCAGAAATAATAATAATAATAATAACAATAATAATAATACTAATAAAATAATAATAATAATAATAATAATAATAACAATAATGCTAATACTAATAAAATAATAATAATAATAACAATAATAATAACAATAATAACAATAATACTAATACTAATAAAATAATAATAATAATAACAATAATAATAACAATAATAATAATAAATAATAATAATAATAATAATAATAATAATAATAATAATAATAATAATAATAATAACAATAATACTAATACTAATAAAATAATAATAACAATAATAATAACAATAATAACAATAATGCTAATACTAATAAAATAATAATAATAACAATAATAATAACAATAATAATAATAGTAATAATAAATAATAAAATAATAATAACAATAATAATAATAATAATAAATAATAAATAATAAATAATAAAATAATAATAATAATAACAATAATAATAACAATAATAATAAATAATAAATAATAATATAATAATAATAATAATTATCATCATCATCATCCAAAAAATATTGTAGCCCACCATAAGAAAACTTCTCCAACCTGGCCAAACCTCTACTCCACCCCCAAAACCCAGAAAATACAAACACAGTATAGCCATTTAATATAACTCCAATTTCACAAACCCTATTTTGTCACTAATTAAATAGAAGCCACAAATGACCCCAAATTCTCCAGGTAACAATACTAATAGTCTTTTTTTTTCAGGCTGTCTAAACATCAAAAATAAGAAGACTGCTAAGCAAACTTAAATCCACTGTGTTAGCAGATATGACTTTACCTACTGAATGACTAAAGATTGCAGCAGATGCTCTTTCCTACACAATCTGCACTACTTATTTAATGCTCAGTTACAGAAAACCATGTCTCAGCAATACAGAAAATGTCCGACATTATTCCCCTGCACAAGTGAGGACACTCCACTGAAATATCAAAGCCATTTTATCCTCCCCTATACAAAATATTACAAAACTGTATCCTTACCCAACATATTACCTACCGTTCATTAACAACCTTTTATCAAATACACAACAGTCCATCTCAACCACATTGCATCATCCACCATCCTTACTTTTACTAATACTATAAACCAGTATAGAAATGAAGGCAAGCTAGTAACATCCTTCTTTATTAAAATGTCTGAAGCATATGATATGGTCTCTCATCAAAAACTCCTCACTGAACTAGCCTCCCTTGGACTTAGTTGTTCCCCACTATCATGGTTTCACAGCTACTTAACTACCTAACTTGTCTTCTGACAACGTATAAACTATACACTGAAATTGATGCTGACAGAATTTATACTCATTCAGAAGAAAACTCAATCATTGCAATAGAACAAAATGGTAACAAAAGAAAGTCATATGGAACAAAGCATCATTTGTTGTTAAATAAAGTCATGAATGGAGAGCTTTAAAAAGGGGAAGACTCTAAGTATGGCATGTATAGATTACAAAAAAAGCATATGACAGCATCCCACATTCATGGATAAAAGAATGCTGACAGATGTATAAGATATACCCTACATGATCTATTACATTACAGTGACCACGAAACAGTGGCAAACCACTTTGCAGTTATGCCATGATAAAAGACAAATTATTATCCCAGTGATAAAAATTGAAAGAGGGACATTCCAGGGTGACTCTTTGTCAACGCTGCTCTTTTGCCTTGTCCTTAACCCAGTAAGCTGTCTACTTAATAGATTAGGTCATGGTAACAATTTGGGTCTCAGAAAACAACAAAGTGTAAAGACTTCTCAACGTCTTTTTGGAGTGATTTAAAACTACATAGTTCATCAGAAGAGAAATAAAAGCACAACTGCAAGTGGTCAAAACTTTCTCAGATGATATAAGAATGTCATTTGGTCTTGATAAATGTGCAAAAACAATATTTAAAGCAGGAAAGCTGCAGCACCGAGGAAATATCAGTCTGGGACAGGAATGTGATATAAAGGAACTTGAGCAGGAGGGAATGTATAAATATTTGGAAACTGATGAAGGACTAACAAAAAAAAAAACATAAACAATTGCAAATAAAATTCATTAAGAAATATCTTAGAAGGCTAAAATTAATACTGAAAACAGCTGTGCCATCTAGGAACAAAGTCCAAGCTATAAACCAATTTGCTCTTCCTGTTCTAACTTACAGTTCTGGGGTGATTGACTGACACCAAAATGTATTGGACCATTTGGAGAGGAAAACAGGAAAAAGGATTCAGACTTATTTACAAATGCTGTATAAAAATCAGTGCATACCAAGATTATATATTCCTCATTCTGAAGGAGGGATGGGCCTCCTCAAAACTGATTGCATATATAGATCTGCAATGTTAGGACTGGATACAAATCTTCTAATCTTACCTGATCCAAACATAGTGAACATTTTGAAACACGAAGAAAAGACATCCAAGATGACTTCCTTGCTTAGCTTTGCAAAAACATAGTGTTAAGCAGGAATGGAAACCAAACCAGAAGCAAACAAAAATCAGGCAGCAACTGAATGTGGCAAAAAAAGAAACAATATAAGAAGAAGGATCAGATGAGAAGGCAAGAAATGTTGAAAAGGCATCAATATAGTTGAAAGTACAGAAAATTCCTGGAGCAACCTCATGTCAATCAGGATCTGACACAGGGATGGTTAAAGAGAGGTGAGTTTAAACCAAAAGATGAAAGGTTAGTATTAGTTGCCCAGAAAAGTGGACTACATAAACGTTGGTTTATAAAGTCCATTCAACATGTGGGAGACAGATAAATGCAGGTTCTGTAAAACAGAACTGAAAACAATTGTCCATCTTGTTCCTGCGTGTGATATACTAATGGCAGAGGGCTTGTATACTGAAAGGCATAATAATGTGGAAAGGCTGTTGCCTTGGATATTGTACAAATATTACAATACTGAAGTAGCTGAAAAGCATTTGAAACATGAGCCACAAAGCATCATAGAAAATGATGAAGTCTACATCACATGGGATCACCCATTACCAACAGTTCAAAAATAGATGCGAGAAAACCAGATATAGCTGTCCATGAAAAGAAAACAAAAGTGGCATTGATCACTGAAATTGTTACACCCAGTGACTACAGTGTCTTAAGTGCAGAGAGGCATAAGGTCATAAAATACCAGGATTTGTAGGCAGAAATGAGGGCAATGTGAAATAAGGATACTCAGACAGTTCCTATAGTAGTAGGAGCAACGGATCTTATAACTTAGCTATGTTACCGACCCCACCCCCTGCCCAGAAAACCACAGTTAAAAACTTCTCTAAAGCAAATTTCACACTCCTCAAAACTGAGGTGGAATCCTTCAAAGCCCACGGGCCTGTGGAAAATACGGCCCAGACCGCAGAATCCTTTATAAACGCATTCTATGAACACCTTCAGGAATGCATGGATCATGCAATCCCAAATAAAACCAAGACCCAATCCTCCAAAGGCAGACATCCTGTCTGGTGGACCCCAGCCATAAACAAACTATACAATAGAAGGAGGAAGCTACTACATAATAGAGCAAAATCCCAAAAAGGGAAGGCATCTCTGATCAGTATTATCAAAAAACTACGGGCACTCATAAAATCGTCTAAGGCCAGCTTCGAGAGAAAAATTGCACAGGACACTAAGGATAATCACAAGGCTTTCTTTAGTTATGTTAGGAACCTGGGTGGGAATTCTCAGATATGCTCAGAATTAGTCCAAAATAACAAAAAATACACCGAACCCACAGACATTGCCAACATCCTAGCTGACAGGTTCAGCGCAAACCCCCCCCCCAACCAAAAGGGCAAATATCTATCCCAGCAGAGTGCTGCCCCCCTGACATCTCAGATGCTCAGGTAAGAGCCGCCCTCTGCAAAGCAAAAAACACAGCATCAATGGGACCAGACAGTGTCCTGGGCTGCGTCCTACATGAACTCCAAAAAGAGCTAAACCCAAACATAAAACTACTCCTCAATCTCAGCCTTACTACAGGATATGTGCCCAAAGAGTGGCGTACAGCAACAGTGGTCCCTCTCCACAAAGGTGGTGCCTCAACGGATCCTGGAATCTATTGCCCCATAAGCCTGACGAGCTTGGTCTGCAAAGCTATGGAAAGGATCATCATGGACCTCATAAATAAAGATACTGGGGACCTACAGACACTGGATCCTACCCAGATTGGCTTTGTTAAGGGCAGATCCTGCCTCTTAAACCTGGTCAATTTCTTTGAAACAGTCACCAAGGCCATTGATGAGGGGAAGGTGGTCCACACAGCCTACCTGGACCTTGCAAAAGCCTTCGATACAATACCCCACTCGGGCATTATAGATAAGCTCACCAGCTTAAATATAAACCCCTATGTCACTAGATTGGTTACAAACTGGCTCAAGGACAGAACCCACATGGTTAGAATTGCTGGAGCCATGCCAGACTCCAAACCAGTTACAAGTGGCATCCCACAAGGCTCAGTCCTGGGACCTCTCTTGTTCGGTATATATTTCTCAGAGGTACAGGCCAACACGGAAGGACTGTGGCTGACCAAGTTCGCAGATGACTGCAAACTGGGTGCCATAATTGACTCTCCAGCCGACACAAGCATCCTCCAAAAGGGCCTCATAGAAACAGACAACTGGTGCCAGAGCCATGGCCTCAAGCTAAATGCCAAAAAGTGTATAGTCATCCCCTTTGGCAAAAACAAAGTGCCCACAAATTACCACATAGGTGGTAATCCATTAAGTACAAAAGAAGTAATTAGAGACCTGGGGACCCAAGTTGATAGCAATCTCTCATTTGACAACCACGTGGCCAAAGTGGTTAGAAAAACATTTTATATAGCCCACATAATCATGAAGGGATTCACATCTAGATCAGGGGAGGTCATCGTGCCTCTTTACTCATCCCTCATCAGGCCCATAATTGAGTACAATGCCCCTTTTGGGATGTACCTTACCAGACACCTGCAACAACTGGAAAGAGCCCAAAAGTACCTCACCAAGAGGATCAAAGGGCTCAAACAGATACCATATGCTGCCCGGTTAAAGAAACTCCAGCTCTACTCAGTGGCATACCGCCTGCTCAGAGGCGATCTGTGCCTGACGTATAAAGCCATGTCCAACCCGGAATTAATGGACATGCTGCACCTCTGAAAATCCAAATCCCATCGAGCTACGCGTTCGAGAGACTTGAACCTCAGCACTGAAATAAATAGGACATGATGGAGGGACAGATTCATAACCCAGAGGTTCCCTTCACTCTGGAATAAAATCCCAGTCCAGGTTAGGCAGAGTCCCTCATTGACTCTCTTCAAGAGGAATCTTGATGAGTGGATGGGAGATCGTAGGTTTACCCCGGGTGTCACTTCTGTGTCACTGTTAGACAGAGGCACAGTATACTAACCTCGAAAAGGGCATAGTAAAATTAATTTAAAATGGGTGGCAAAAGCCAAACACACTCTGGCTAGGCTTATAAATGCCCTAGGGCAGATAGCCTAGTATGAACCTATGAACCTATATGTAACTCCATATGAATAGTAGATGGAGAAATTACTGGGCACATTATGGGCAATGTGGAAGAAGGATACCCAGACAGTTCCTATAGTAGTAAGAGCAATGGGTCTCATAGCTTAGATATGTTACTGATATATGTAACTCCATACGAATTGTAGAAGGAGTCATTACTGGGCACATTGTGGGCAATGTGGAAGAAGTAGACCCAGACAGTTCCAATAGTAGTAGGAGCAATGGGTCATATACCTTAGAAATGTTACCGATATATGTAACTCCATACGAATTGTAGAAGGAGTCATTACTGGGCACACTGCGGGCAATGTGGAAGAAGGATACCCAGACATTTCCAATAGTAGTAAGAACAACAGGTCTTATAACTTAGATGTGTTACTGATATATGTAATTCCATACGAATTGTAGAAGGTGTCATTACTGGGCACATTGTGGGCAATGTGGAAGAAGGATACCCAGACAGTTCCAATAGTAGTAGGAGCAACGGGTCTTATAACTTAGATATGTTACTGATATATGTAACTCCATACGAATTGTAGACAAAGTCATTACTGGGCACACTGTGGGCAATGTGGAAGAAGGATACCCAGACAGTTCCAATAGTAGTAGGTGCAATGGGTCTTATAACTTAGATATGTTACCGATATATGTAACTCCATACGAATTGTAGACGGAGTCATTACTGGGCACACTGCAGGCAATGTGGAAGAAGGATACCCAGACAGTTCCAACAGTAGTAGGTGCAACGGGTCTTATAACTTAGATATGTTACCGATATATGTAACTCCATATGAATTGTAGAAGGAGTCATTACTGGGCACACTGCGGGCAATGTGAAAGAAGGAGACCCAGACAGTTCCAATAGTAGTAGGAGCAACGGGTCTTATAACTTAGATATGTTACTGATATATGTAACTCCATACGAATTGTAGACAAAGTCATTACTGGGCACACTGTGGGCAATGTGGAAGAAGGATACCCAGACAGTTCCAATAGTAGTAGGTGCAATGGGTCTTATAACTTAGATATGTTACCGATATATGTAACTCCATACGAATTGTAGACAAAGTCATTACTGGGCACACTGTGGGCAATGTGGAAGAAGGATACCCAGACAGTTCCAATAGTAGTAGGAGCAATGGGTCTTATAACTTAGATATGTTACTGATATATGTAACTCCATACGAATTGTAGAAGGAGTCATTACTGGGCACATTGTGGGCAATGTGGAAGAAGTAGACCCAGACAGTTCCAATAGTAGTAGGAGCAATGGGTCATATACCTTAGAAATGTTACCGATATATGTAACTCCATACGAATTGTAGAAGGAGTCATTACTGGGCACACTGCAGGCAATGTGGAAGAAGGATACCCAGACATTTCCAATAGTAGTAAGAACAACAGGTCTTATAACTTAGATATGTTACTGATATATGTAATTCCATACGAATTGTAGAAGGTGTCATTACTGGGCACATTGTGGGCAATGTGGAAGAAGGATACCCAGACAGTTCCAATAGTAGTAGGAGCAACGGGTCTTATAACTTAGATATGTTACTGATATATGTAACTCCATACAATTGTAGACAAAGTCATTACTGGGCACACTGTGGGCAATGTGGAAGAAGGATACCCAGACAGTTCCAATAGTAGTAGGAGCAACGGGTCTTATAACTTAGATATGTTACTGATATATGTAACTCCATACGAATTGTAGACAAAGTCATTACTGGGCACACTGTGGGCAATGTGGAAGAAGGATACCCAGACAGTTCCAATAGTAGTAGGAGCAACGGGTCTTATAACTTAGATATGTTACTGATATATGTAACTCCATACGAATTGTAGACGGAGTCATTACTGGGCACACTGCGGGCAATGTGGAAGAAGGATACCCAGACAGTTCCAACAGTAGTAGGTGCAACGGGTTTCATAAAAAATGTACCGTCTTATTTAGATACGTTACCAGTATGTGTAACTCCATATGAATTGCAGAAGGAGTCAATTCTGGGCACATTATGGGTTCTGCAAAGAGCATTTTTTGGTAAAATCAAAGACTGAAACACTACTAATTCCGTAAACATTAATCATACTCTGACTTAAGAATGGGGTCCATTCCTGTCATGGTATTAGAAGCCCAAAATACTTGGGAAAATTAAACTGGGCAAAAGCAGCCCACCTTGGACTTCATCACTCACTGCTATTATGGTTTCTCTACTAATTCACTGCCTAACAACAAGCAGTTAAATGGCATCAGGAATTTTACCCTCTCATGCCAGTCACTGCTGGAGTCCCACAAGGCTCTATCCTTGGTCCACTCCAATATAACATCTTTACAGACAAATTACACACAGCAACCAACCTTGCCTCAATTGTGCAAATCATGGATATTTCCACATTAATCTGCTCTGCAGAAATCCTCCCAAAACTACATAAAAATATGATTCTCTTTCACTGAGGTCAAATCCTGGTTAGCCAACTGCCATCATTTTCTTAATCCTAGTAAAAGCAAACTAATGCTTTTCACACCTAAAACGTACTTTAGAATTAGTATCTTCCTTTCACATGCACTCATCCGGTAACACCAAAATAGAAACAGCACCCCAAACAAAGCTACTAGTTGTACTAACTACGCAAAAAACTTAAGTTCAATCAACAATTATCTCAACTTATCAAAAAAGGCACATACAACTAAGTTCCCTTTGTAGAATAAAATCTTATCTAACAGTTTCAGCTAGACTTTAAATAGCAAGAACCTATCTTCTTTATGCTTCACCAATTTTTATTAACTGGAATAAGACAAAAAAAAATAAAATTAGAATCATGTTATGATATAATAGACAAATTTGACACAAATACCCCACATTGTGCACACCACTGTTCCACCCTTACAAATTATGCTGGCTGGAATTACACCACTGTCTAACATTCTCATGACTAATCACTACAGATACGTTTATCTACATTTCCCCAAAATGCCCAGGACTCCAAAACATGTTCTAGTTCTACACTATATGCAGGGACCTAATAGCCTACAAATGTTTGTTGCTTGTTACCAAATCCTACAGTGCTGCAAGTGAATCTCTCTACTCAGATTTGTTTGTGTCTTTCGGCTTTTCCCGGTTAGGGGTCGCCACAGCAGAACTCTGGTCTGCTAATGATTGGCAGTTGATTTTTACGTACCGGCTTGCCAGGCCTGATGCACAACCTTCAACGAAGGTACACCCATTCACGCATGTCTCCACGCAGAGGACGCTGTAGCTGAGAATCGAACAGGACAGCGTCTTACTGTGAGGTGACAATGCTACCGCAGCACTACCACACATCTCCAAAATCTGGAACTGTATTCCTTACTCAATGCCTACCCATCTTCAAAACAAAACTCAGGCAACACCTAAACAATAACAGGCTACACTATTGCTCCAAGCTAGATTAGGTCCCTTATATGTTCCACACACTAACCTGCAAAAATAGTTGCTTCCCTTAGTCTCTCACCAAAAACTTTTCACTTGGCTCTTGACTCTCCATCACTATACTCTCACTTTGCACCCTACTACCCCATCATTTAAGACCCCCATTTTAAACACTACCCACCTACCTAACATCCTTCCCTGCTCTAACTAACCTGTACGTTGCACCCCTCTAATTATGACCTGAGCCCCCATCTCTTTCTTTCTCTAATTTCTCTGTTAATCCTTTCACGTTTTTTGTTCATCACGCACTTCACAATAATCGTCCATCATTCGGACCTCCACTTTTAAACCTTTATCTGATCAAATGTTCAGAGTTCAGTTCCAGGTCTGGAGCATGTTCCTTGTGTGCTCTTGGAGAAATTGTGCTTGATGCAGAGAGCTTCATCTGAACAATACTGTCTAAATCCATTTGCTTTAATGACTGTCTCTCACTGGTGCAAGTGGTGAGGACTTAGGCTCCTGGAGTAGAGAGGCTGTCACAGGAGGAACAAAACTCAACTTACTACCCTGACTAATCTAAATAGGTTGCTAAGAGGATTAATTACTACTTCAAAGACTAAATTTGAAGAAAAAATAGCTTCTCGGGAAAAGGGCAACTAGAAAACTTTCTGCAGCTATGTTTGTAATCTCAAGGGAAATATGCAACAATGTGCAGAACTTATTGTAAATGGCATTTACCCACATTGAACCAGAGGCCATTGCCAACCTTTTGGCTGATAGATTCAGCTTAAATTTCTCCCCAACTCCCCCCCACATAATCCTAAGTAAATGCCATGTACCCAAATCCCCCCAACAACTACTAGGGAATGGGTTACCAATGCACTTTCCAAGGCCAAACACACTGCATCAATGGGCCCCAATAACATCCCAGGATGCTTACTAAATAGCATTATCTCACTGTACTCTGCCCTTATCAGTCCAGTCACAGAGTGTAGTGCCCCCTTTGGTATGCAGCTGATCCTTACAAAATGAATATAAGGCATAACAAACCTGCCTTATGCAGACTACCTTAAAGCCCTTTTCCTCTACTGAGTCTCCTATAGAGAGTTGAGGGGTGATTTATGCTGGCTTACAAGGCCTACATCAGTTATACAAAGTCTAAGGACCTGAATTGTGGCTGTGATTTAAACAGAACATGCTGGAGAGACAGATATGCATCCCAGAGACTGCCCCCCCCCCATGGAACATGCTTTCCATCCATGTGAAAATGAATTAATCTAACACCCAATTTAAGTGCAATCTTGACCAATGGATGTGGAATAGGAAATTTACACCGGATCTGGCACCCATTGTCTTATGGACGGAGGTAGCTTATAAATGCCTGGCCCTCAATGTCCCATTTGGATACAGGACATCATTATTCTTTTGGGAAAACTTGGGTAAGCTTAGAAAGCCCCCCACCCCACACACGGGTCATTAGCCTAATATTAAACTATGAATCTATGAATATATATATATATATATATATATATATATATATATATATATATATATATATACACACACACACACACACACACACACACACACACACACACACACACACACACACACACACACACACACACACACACACATATGTTTTCAGGCAAACAGTAGGGTTTTGAAAAGGTGGCAGCCCACGTTACAAAGTAACCAAACAATGCCGGAATGTGTCAGAATGTTAGGGCAGCACTGAGTGCCAAACACGCCTCAGACATAAATTTTGAGAGCTGTAGAAATTAACTTGTTAGGTCCATTGCATTGCATAATTACTGATATTAGCATGTCAAGGTTTAGGATAATCTGTCTGATGCATTGTTAGTGCATGAGAGAGAGCAAAAGTTGACTTGAACACTATAGACAACCTGACAGATTCACAAGATCATAGGTATTACTAGGCTAATGAGCAGCCCAACTCAATTGTGTTCCCATATATCACGGACATTTTTTAGAAGGAGGTATGTTAGTTAGGAGATTTCTAGAGGTTATGTGAGGGATATATTAGTTTGGGTATTACTGTTGGTCTCTGTCTATCAGAGACATGGAGCCAGACCTGGGGTGGATTTCCAATTTCCCATCCATTGGTCAAGGTTAAATAGGGTTAGGGATTAGGGATGGACTCTTTTTCACATGAATGGGGAGCCTGTTCCAGAGCATGGGGATCCTCTGAAACAAACACCTCTCCCCTTCTCTCAAACATATCTTATTTATGCCACATGCAAATTTTAAATCCTTGGATCTAGTGGCTCTGACACTGTTCATTTTGTGGATATGCAAAATGTCAATCTGAGCTAGATCCAAGGGTGCCTTGTATGACAGGCATTGATCTCCACTCAGTAACCTGTAGGAGATTGGATACAGAGATAGGGCTTTAAGGCAATCCATATAGGTCAGTCTGGTTACACTCTGTATTCTCCTGGTAATAAATCTTTGTGGGCATTCCAGCTGTTTCATATGTCTGGTCAGGTGCATGCTGAAGGAGTAATTATATTTATTGATGGGTCTGATAAGGAACAAATAAACAGCACTATGACTTCCTTGGACCTCAATGCCACCTGCATTTATAAGTTGTGCAACATAGAATACATTTTTTACTACCCTGGCCACATATTGGTCAAAGGCTGGATCAATGTTTACATATGTTTCCAGATCCCTGACTATGGGGTCAACTATTAGGGATGTCTTATTGATGGGGTAATTAGCCTTCGTGACAGTTTTCCCAAAAGGCACTATAATGCATTTCTTGACATTGAGGTTTTAGTTCATGACTTTAACACCATTTTGTGTTAGACCATCCTTTAAGATGTCTGTGTCATAGGGGAGGGATCTATGATAGCTCCTAATTTGCAGTCATTTATGAAGTTGGTCAGTCAAAGGCCATTGACATTAGCCTTTACCTCTGAAAAGTAGATGCCAAATATGAGCAGTCCTAGCATGGAGCCCTAAGGCACTCCACTGGAGACCAGTCTCTTAGTGGTGGTGCTATCACCAATCCTCAAGTCCTGGGTCCTGTGTGTGAGCCAGCTGGCAATCGAGTGAGATATGTGGGTGGGAGGGTTATGTCCAGTTTTGTGAGTTTGTCACCTATACCAGAGTGGGTGTTGTAATGAACATCTTATCCAGGTCTATAGCCAGATAGTCACACACCCTTCCTAAGGGATGCCAGCAACAACCTGCTCACCAGTCCATAGGACATCAGAAGCAGATGGAAGGAGGACCCCACAGAAGCTGTACTGCCCCAGACACAGTCTACAATGAGAGAAGAAGAGGAGCCCACCCTAGAAGAAGTAAGAACAGCTCTAAGGAAGATGAAGTCAGGGAAAGCAGCAGGCTCAGATGAAGTCACAGCAGACATGATAAAGATGCTGGGTCAGACAGGGGAGAAATGGCTCCTGAGGGTACACATAGCAGTGTGGAGAGAAAGGTGTATCCCAGATGACTGGAGAATAAGCATACTCATGCCAGTGTACAATATCAAAGGGGACACCCACAACTGTGGGCATTAGAGAGGCATCAAACCCCTGTCACGTTGCATGAAAGTTCTGGAGAGGATGATTGATAAACGGATACCCAGAATAGTAGAATGTAAGATGGGAGATGAGCAGTTAAGATTCAGATCAGGATGCAGCATAACTGACCCGATGTTTGCAGTGAGCTTGAGAAGAAGCTAGAGATGAGGATAGAGTCCAACTGGGCATTCCTAGATTTGAGGAAAGCATATAACAAGGTCCCAAGAAAAATTATTTGGGCAGTACTGCAGTGGTTTGAAGTCCCAGAAACATTGGCAGAATTAGTGCAGGCTATGTAAAAGGACCCAATGACTCAAGTAAGAACAGTATTTGGTCTCTCAGAGGGGTTCCCAGTGGGAGTGGGTGTGCATCAGGTTCCAGCTCTGAGCCCACTGATGTTCATACTGGTGATAGACTACATTAGCAAACAGGGCAGAGGGGACAGATCAACAAAGTTGCTGTATGCAGATGATGTGGCAGTACAGACAGACTGAGCAAGAACTTCAGCAAAGGATAGGAGAATGGAATGCAAAACTGAAGGCATGTGGGATGAAACTACATACAGATACAACAATGGTAACGGCAGCAAACAGAGGAAATCAGAAGAAGCTGAGAAGTGAGATAGAAGGGAAGATAGTAGAACAGGCTAATAGCTTCAAGTATTAGGGAGGAATGGTTAAGGAGAAGGGAAGTCTGAATGAAGAGGTCAAAGCTAGAATCAGAGGGGCTGCAGCCAAGTGGCATAGGCTGTCAGGTTTAGAACATGACAAAAGAATGCCAAAGAAGCTGAAATGTAAGGTGTACAAAACAATGGTGTGACTGGTATTACTGTATGGTACAGAAACCTGGGCAATAAAGGCAGAGCAGATGAGAAAGCTAGAGGTGATATAAATGAAGTGCCTGAGAAGGGTGGTAAGATGCACACTGTGGGGCAGATGAAGAAATGAGGACATAAGAGTAGAAGCCAAAGTAGCTCCAATTGCAGGAATGATCAAAGAGAACAGATTATGGTGGTTTGTGCACATGTGCAGAAAAGCAGAAGACAATCTGGTGAGGAAGATTTGGGACGGAGAGAAAGAAGGTAAGAAGAAACAAGGACATCCAGCAATGAGGTGGATGGATTGTGTGAGAAAAGATCTGCGACAGTCAGGCATGAAGGCAGGACTGTGGCATTAAATTGGGAGAGATGGCGACAGTTAACACGAACCCCCGACCCCATGTAGAAAATGGGAAAGGGGGGGACTGATGATGATGTTGATGATGATGATGAACCAGGTCCAGGTAGGCGGTATGCATGATTTTCTCCTCATCTATTGCCTTGACAATCTTCTCAAAGAGGTCCACCAGGTTTAGTAGTTATGACCTTCCCTTGACAAGGCCATATGGGGTTGGTTCCAGTTTCTGAAGGTTGCCTATGCCTTTATTGATCATTTCCATGCCAATTCATTCCATGGCTTTTCTTATTAGACTAGTCCATTGCTTTACATATTAGGATAAGTAATCCATTAATCCAAATTTTGTCCCAGCACCAATAAAGCACCAGCAGGAAACTGAAATGCCTTAGAGCTGCTAACCAGACTGATGAGCCTAAGAGGAGACTTCATGTTTATAGGTTTATAGGTAATTATTAGGCTACCAATCTGCTGACTATTGCAAGCTTAGCTAATAACCATAGGTCAGAACCAAAGTTGGTACCTAGTACCTGTGAAGTTAAGACTTTAACCATTATGCCATTCCTCCCCCTGTCACTAAGAAGTACCCATAGTACCAGACACTGGTGATGCTATGCCGCCTCCCAGTTAGGGCATATGGGCAAATCGTTTTTGTACTGTCTGTCTCTATTTTCTGCAGATTATCAGCACCCAGTATGGCCACTCAGTCCATTTGTTCCATATTACTGAGGAAGGCCAGTGGGAGGGGGGTTTCATTTTAATAGCCATCAGGATTGGTTTCAGGTTCTCCTTCCCCCACCATCCCTATTGCACTGATCTGACAAGTGTGGGAAGGATTTACAATGGGATGAAAGTGGAGGACATCCCCTAACATCTGTCAGGGACATTCTTTTCAGGCATCCGTGTCCCCCTGATGCAGAAGCAGTGAGTTTCTCAGTGTCCTGTATGACATTAGCATGGCCCATTGTGCCCCTGAGTGCATGCAGTTCCACACTTCTTCCTTGGTAGAGGTGAGTAGGCCACACACCTACCCTCTTTCCCCTCCCTTCCAGCTCTTCCAGTGCTGGAGCTGTAGTTGAACCATGGTCGGGATGCATCATGCACTAACAAATCTGTCCTAGGAAATTCCAATGACAACTTAATGTCACTCAGCTGTCTGCCATTTAAAACAGTCACTAATGAAAATGTCTTCTGAAAGACAGGCCCATCTCCCTAGAGCAGACTACCAGCTGAAATACTACATCAAGGTACTCTTACCATGTTTAAGAATTCCATTTCTGAGCACCTCTTCATGGAAGTTGCTTATAAATGCTTTAGGAATAATGGATAAACTCTCTTAAAGGCTTAAAATTCTAGGTTTACAGTCTCTCAAGTGTTTTCCTTTGCCATTTAACTCTTCTTACGTCTGTATTCTCTTCTTAGTCTGTAGGTCTGTCTCTGCAAATCCCTATTTTCTCCACTTCCATATGAATTTTTTTTTCAAGAAATTTTAATTTTAAAGCTTTAAGAACAAATTTAATGTAGCAAAACTTTATTGCAACCCGTAAACTGCAAAACCTAAAGTAAACATTCTACTTTATTAGAAATGCATAAGTACTGTATAACAGTGTACTTCACAAAAATGTATAGCTGTATATAAACGTCTTTCTAAATTCTTTTTAACTATATAAACATAATGCACTATCATTTTTGAAGTGTACAATTTAAGTTTGCTTGTACTATTTATTGCCTCTGAGTCTAGATCACAGTCATAAAGGGTCTCTGGACCAGTCTACCTGCCCAGTCACCAAACAGTAAGTAAATAAATAAATAAATAAAAATCCATCCCCTGCCTCATGTTGCAAGAAGCCAGCATACTAGCACATATTACCAGAGTTGACAACAACAAGTGGCTTTGCAGCTTCACGTTCAGCCACTTAAAGATAAGATTAGTCAAGTACCCTCTAAATCTTTTAAGTGATCTGCAATAAATATGGCAGAAACACACCTTATAATGAAAGGCACTGAGGTCAACAATGGACCTAGTGTTACTGCAAGTCCAGAATATTAAGTGTCATTGTTATGCAACACCTAATGCCTCCCATTATCATTGATTGTGGTACTGAATCACTTTTGGTGAGACACAGTTTATGATAAAGCATATGGCCACTGAGCTGCTGCTTCATAACAGTTGATTCGGCTGGTACCATTTGTATGTGAAGCTGCCAGCTAGTGGCTGATGATGTACAAACTGCGGTGGTGGAATGCGCATATAAATAAATGCATTACACAAGAGAAAGAAACTGCTTAATGCTTATAAGAGGTCTCATTCTACCTACCTTAAGAGCACTTAAGCAAACTAACAAAGAGCTTAAGGGAACAGTTAGGAAGCTCAAAGTCGAGTATGAACTTAAAATAGCCACTAAAATAAAAAATATGCATTTTGTTCTTTAACTATGCTAGAAAGTTAAGAAATAACAATGTTTGGAGCTAGTCCACAATAATACTGCACTATTTAACCCAAAGGAAATAGCTAATATCCTACCTAAAAGATTAGAGCAAATTTTACTCCACCAAAAGTTATTATTCCAGAAAATCCATAATCCCAACTACCCCCAATGGAACGAGTGCTCTCAGCTCTTTCAAAAACTAAGAATACTTTATCCATGGGTCTTGACAACATACCAGGTTGCTGGAATATCACTGCCAAATACGGCCTTTCTGAACTCCTATTTAGCTTCTTTAATCTAAGCCTCTCCACTGGTTATATTCAAGAAGCCTTGAAAACAGCCATTGTAATACCATTACACAAGGGTGGTCGGACTACAGACCCTGGTAACTACAGACCCATTAGTCTCATTGTTTCAAACTTCATTAATCTGGATATTAAAAATCTCTTAACCCTAGACACTCATTAGTTTGGCTTTATCAAAGGAAGGCCCTGCCTCTTTAACCTCATTAACATCTTTGAAAAAGCAAATAAAGCAGTGGACAGTGGTCATGCAGTTCATATCTAGACTTGGCCAGGGCCTCTGTTCTCCATTCAAACATTATTGATAGACTTGTAAATCTGAATATAAATCCTTATATTGTATGATGGATAGCTAACTGCTTGTCTGACAGAACCCAAAGCAAAACAGTTACCAGTGGTGTGCCACAGGGCTCAGTTTTGGGTCCTTTCCTATTTGACATATGTTTTTCAGACCTTCAGGCCAGCACTTCTGGCCAATGGTTAACTAAGTTTGCAGACAACTGTAAATTGGGTGTTGTTATTCAATCTTCAACTGATTCATAATTGCTCCAGCATGGCTTAGACCAACAAAATAGTTTCACTTGCTGTACAGGAGATGCAGTCCTCCAACCAGACACTGTTGTAAGGAACCTAGGTACATTTGTTGATAATTCCTTATAATTTGACTGCAAGCCTCTACATTAGTTCCGGCTGAAAAATAAGGTGTACAAGACAGTGATGTGACCAGTACTACAGTTTGATACAGAAACCTGGGCAGTAAAGGCAGAGCAGATGAAGAAGCTAGAAGTGATGGAAACAAAGTGTCTGAGAAGGGTGATAGGATGCATAAAGATCAAGGAGAACAGATTACAGTGGTTTGGACAATATGTGCAGAAAAGCAGAAGACAATTTGGTGAAGAAGATTTGTGACAGACAGGAAGAAGGTAAGAAGAAACAAGGACATCCAGCAAAGAGGCAGATGGAATGTGTGAAAGATCTGTGACAGTCAGGCATGAGTGTCAAAGAAGGCAGGAGTGCGGCATTGAATTGAGAGAGATGGTGACAGTTAAGACGATACCCCGACCCCATCTAGAAAATACGAAAAAGGGGGCTGATGATAGATGATCTCTACTTTAGTTCAGAAAGCCTTTTATAAAAGCAGTCTAATTTCTAAAGACAAAGAAGTCTTGGTTTTCATTTACTCGCATCTTACCAGAACAATTATTGAATATAATGCACCTTTTGGCATGTATTTATCTAAACATATCACATCTTACCAGACCCATTCCTGAATATAATGCACCTTTTGGCATGTATTTATCTAAACATATCACATCTTACCAGACCCATTACTGAATATAATGCACCTTTTGGCATGTATTTATCTAACATCTTACCAGACCCATTACTGAATATAATGCACCTTTTGGCACGTATTTATCTAACATCTTACCAGACCCATTACTGAATATAATGCACCTTTTGGCATGTATTTATCTAAACATATCACATCTTACCAGACCCATTACTGAATATAATGCACCTTTTGGCATGTATTTATCTAACATCTTACCAGACCCATTACTGAATATAATGCACCTTTTGGCACGTATTTATCTAACATTTTACCAGACCCATTACTGAATATAGCGCACCTTTTGGCATGTATTTATCTAAACATATCACATCTTACCAGACCCATTATTGAATATAATACACCTTTTGGCACGTATTTATCTAACATCTTACCAGACCCATTACTGAATATAGCGCACCTTTTGGCATGTATTTATCTAAGCATATCACATCTTACCAGACCCATTACTGAATATAATGCACCCTTTGGCACGTATTTATCTAACATCTTATCAGACCCATTACTGAATATAATGCACCTTTTGGCACGTATTTATCTAACATCTTATCAGACCCATTACTGAATATAATGCACCTTTTGGCATGTATTTACCTAAACATATCACATCTTACCAGACCCATTACTGAATATAATGCACTGTTTGGCATGTATTTATCTAAACATATCACACAAGTTGAGAGACCTTAGAGATTTATAACTAAAATGATCAGCGTCCTCAAAAATCTTAGTTATCGGGAGAGTTTGTCAGACCTTTGTACTCAGTCACTTACAGACCTCTCCATGGAGATCTGTGTCTACCCTTTGAACTCATGAAAGCTCCAACTTTATTTGATCTCCTGTTCATTCGCCGAACTAATGGTACATCAAATAATTGGTTAAACTAAACCTTCATCAGCAGATAACTAAGACATAATGTGATAGATTACAATGTATCCCTCACCTCTAGAACAAACTTCTGCTACATGTCAAGAAGAGTAGCATCCTTGACACCTTTAAGGTACACCTAGATATTTGGATGGACAGCCTCAAATTCTCTGCTGGTCTGTCTTGTCTTGCTGTCCTTGAGGATAAAGGGAAATTTTGAATAGGGTTTTTAGCTAGACTGGAAATGGTCTACAGACTGATTGCCTAGTACCTAATTGTAAAAGTATGAACACCTTAGGACCTTGAGACCGGGGCTATTTTAATCCATTCTTAACTGACTGTAACACTCAGTAATTTATCCAAAAAAATGTTTTGTTTTTTTTTAATTTTGCTTATTTGTTAACCAGGTAAGCCCACTGGACAAGTTGTCCCATTTCAGCAGTAACTGGGAAGCACTCTGTAATTAACTGACTTACCTAAAATCACAACGTATTTAAAAAATGAATGTGGAAGGAATCATACTCTGTACTTGGGCACAGACAGCAACTCATTAACAGCTCAGAGCTTGAGTCCTCTGTGTAACTAGCAGACCAGGGCATAACGATGAGATAAAAGCAGAGGTATTTTGCAAAACTGGAGACATAAGAGGCAGAGTATTTTAATTTATGTCTTCTTCTTCTTCTTTCAGCTTTTCCTGGTTAGGGGTCACCACAGCGGATCATCTGTCTGCTCATGATTGGCAGTGGAGTTTTACAGTGTTGAGTTGCCAGCCCGGCCCCCAACCTTCCACAGAAGGCACACACATGCACACTTTCACACCTAGGGACAATTTAGCGTGTCCAATCCACCTACTGCATGTCTTTGGGATGTGGGAGGAAACAGGAGCACCCAGAGGAAACCCACGCGACCACAGGGAGGACATGCAGACTCCACACAGAAGGCACCCCAGCCGAGAATCGAACTGGAGAACCTCTTGCTGTGAGGTGGCAATGCTAACCACTGCAGTATTTTAATTCATGTAAAGAACTTAATATAATAGACTTTGCATGCACATGTATTTTTTGAGCAGCAAAAACTAAAACATTGATGGATGACACTATCGAGTGCCAGTAACCATAAAGTAATTTATCAAAAGGAGGGCCTGGTTGTTAGTGCAAAGGATTAAAGTTCTAATCTTTTAATGAGCTACTACTTGTAGTCGAACGTGCAGAGTGTGATTCTTTCTCTGTCTTTAATGTGTGATTTTGAGGAAGTCACTTACCCAGACACTGCTCTTGAGCTGCCCCTTGTGTGCAATAAAAAGGTAGGAGCTGCCCCCTTGTGTGCAATAAAAAGGTAGGAGACAAAAAATTGCATTTTCTGGAACTGGATTTATCTGATTTTAAGTGGTTCTTGAGTGACTCATGCGTCCTGGTCCATTTAAATATTCCTTGTTAAAAGCAAATCCTTGGGGGTCCTAGTTAAATCAAACTGGCCTTGGTCAATATAAAATGCACACATACATAAACACACAGACACAAACACACACACACATACAGATCCACACACACAAAGTCAAGCCCCTAAAAACATTAACAAGCTAAAGTAGTATAAAGCTAAAATAAAAAAATAAAAATAAAAATAAATGTGTACGCAGACTGCAGTAGTGCGAGTCTAAAACTTTCAAATGGCTTTTCTTAAGGCCACATACTGGTGTTCTGGCTTTTGACTGTATCAATTCTTTTATTGTCTCAAATGTAAACCATCTGAGCCAATGAAAACAGAACTGACAGTAGTCAGATGAGCAGATCTAACTGAGGAGCTGATTAGTCAGATGCGGATAGAACTTTATTTTAATATTTGGCCTTGACAGGGGAATGGGAAAGTTACCTTTTTTAAATGTTTGTCCTTGATTTGCCTGATGGGCCCCTCTGAAGCCATGGGCCATGGATGGCCAACCAAAATGCTTCTAAACACCTTTCATTCTCCCCACCAGAAGATAAAATGGTCAAATGTTAGAAAGTGGCAGCTCTCCAAAGAAATGGAATTAATCACAAGAACCCACTGGAATGCGTCAACATTTGATGGAAGTAATGACTGTGAATCTGTACTCCAATATAGCACTCTGAGAGATGTGCAAATGTACTCATGGGGTGCAGTGTCTACGCAATCAATGGGATTAACAAATCAAGGTTTTAGATCATTTGTCTGAAGCTTTAAGTTACTGCAGAAAAGGCTGACCTAACATGGTCCCTGGCTTACAGATGTACTTAAGATGCTTGAGCCAGTTTAGATTAATGACAGTTGCTGATGTAGTTGGAAGAGAAGATTTTCCAAGGGTTATTCGTATTTATCCTCATCCCTATTTGAAGACCTCTAAAATCTTTTCGACTGACATGCTTATAATGTCTGCTTATTCCCAAAGTCTGACTTTTCTTATTTTGGTAGCCAGACTGTATTCCTTTATTAAATTTTGAAACTTTACTAAATTTAGAAACTGGAAGGAGGTCTACTGCATATTTTCCAGTCTCCCTAGACAGTAACCCTTGTGCTAAGAAGGGTCTTCAGACATTTATTTTATTTATTTATTTATTATTTTATTTACATTTGTTGACCGGGAAAATCCGAATGGACACAGGTCCTTTTTCAGCGGAGGCCCAGGGAGAAAAGCTCCACAATAAAAACAATTAAAAACAACAATTAATTGCAAGTTACAAGAAGTATAGGTAGGTTTTGTTTAACAATAGTAGTAAACAGTTATAGTTCAAAATGAAATTATTTAGTTAAATGGTATTAGCTAAGTGCATTTGTTCATCCCAAGTGAGAAACATTTGTGTTGTAGCTGAGTTTGAATAGTAAGGCGCTATCAAGCTTCACACTGACACCATTCAGAGTGTAAAGCAGGGTCCAATTTACGACTAATTCTTCCAGAACCAGTACCATTCAGAGTGTAAAGCAGGATCCAACTTACAATGACTAATCCTTCCAGAACCAGTTTCTAAAAGCAGGATCCAATGTACAATGACTAATCCTTCCAGAACCAGTTTCTATAAAGAGACCTGTGACTTCGATTGTTTGTTTTTGATAATTGTCTGGTAGAGACTAGAAAATGATCACTTTATATTTGGGTGAATATATCCATCGGGTATATTTGTTATACTTGCATACAATATTGTGTCATTGCCAGCTTTCCATTAGGCCTTTACAGAGTCAGTGAATTATTTCCCTTTGGGTAGACAACCTGTGAGCTCCCTAATAGTTACATTGTGTTGAGTAGTAGGCCAAGATTGTTGCTCTTTCTAGTCTGGATTTTTCCAAGTTCCTCTGACTGTACCTCAAACTGTGCTCTAAAATCATTCGTCACCAATCAGGAAGGGACCTTCCAGACCACAGACTCCATGACTAAGCCCACAGAGTACAGCTCCTCCCAGTTCTCTGTCGTCATAATAAAAGGCTCACCTCTTTGCTATCATCTTTCTCCCTGTTCAGTCATTTGAGTTACACTTGGGCCAGTATGTTCTGCTCCAATATTTGGTTGCCTGTGCATTGTTGCTAAGAACCAAGTCCACCTCCACAAACCTTCAGTAAATCTGCCAGTCACTGCATCAGTTTAATATTAATCAGCTATATTTAATCTTCATCTTCTTCGTTGTCTTCCCCTGTTAACCCTGAGCGTTTAGTAGCATAAAACAGGATAGTACACTGTGCAGTACAGGTATAACACTATAGTACAGCAGTATATTTGAGTTACAGAAGATCAGAGTACTTTAACAAAGCATTGCATTACTGAATGTAGTTGAAACTTTATTTTTACACCTTTGTTAATCAGGTAAGCCTGCTAAACACATGTGCAAAAATGTCCCTTTTCTGGGCCAAATCAGTGTTACACAGTAGACATATAGAAGTGGAAGGAATCAAACCCTGTACCCTTGGCTGCAGGAAACGGTTATTCACAGCATTGAGTCTTAATCCTTTGTACTAACTCCCAGAGTTAGTAGGTTGTGCATGAATGCAAGATAATGAATGCCTCACTTCTGGTTTTGTTTTGCCCATATACATTCTTGAGAAGCTCTTTAAGTTTTCATTCATAAAGAAAGAATTTTTGCAGTTGCACCTTGCTTGCTCTGTTTATTTATGGTAACAAAGGTATTCAGGCATTCTGCTTTTATGGTGCATGGTATGATCTTCCATTTACATCATCCGGAGTGAACATGGAAGCTGACGATACTGTAGCAGTTATGATATATACAGAATATAAACAAGAGCCAAAGTCTTCCATGGTAATTTATCAGAGAGGTACAACATATGCCTTAACAGTTTGGTTTCAAATTAGCCATAAGGAAAATCATAATTTTATTTATTTATTTATTTATTTCCAGTTCGATGACCAAGGAGGTCCACTGGGCTCAAAGAGCCCATTTTCAGTGGAGGCCTGGGGAGAAAAGCTCCAATAATACATAGTACAAGCTCCATAATATGAAGTACAATACATAGTGGAAACAGAAACAAACTAAGCAAATTTTACATACAAAATAGCAAAATCTAAACAAAAGTTAAACAGCAGCTTGGAGAAGGATGTAAAGCATATTTGCATGTTTAGTGGTTGAAAATAGTAGTACAAGGTTAAATTAATACAGAAGTTTAAATCATCTGAGAATGATATAGAAGTAACATTAGCATGGATAAGTTCTTTATGCATGAATATTAGCATGAGTTAAATTAATACAGAGGTTTAAATCCTCTGAGAGTGGTATAGAGGTAGCATTAGCATGAAGGCAGTACATAGGGTTAATCAATAGTGTGTAAGGAAGAACAAACTTTGTGTGTTATAAAGTATTTATGTATTAAGCAGGTTAGGTAGGTGGAGTGCAATTGCATTTCCATTTTTGGGAGAGGTAAAAATGCAGCTGGGTTTTGAAGTGTTCAGAGTTCTCAGAAATTCTTAGAGATGGAGGGAGAGAATTCCATTTTTTGGTGACGGAAAAGTATAGGAGAAGCTGACAAGTGGGGTGGTTTGGTTTATAAACAGAGATTAGATTTTGGTGGGTAGATCTTAGAGTTCTGTTTGGGGTGTATAAATGTTAAGATGTTTGTTAGTGCTGGGCATCTAGTTGGTTTGGCTGAGCACCAAAGTCTTTGACATCTGGTAGATTCCCAAGAGGAATTTTGGAAACTGTGCCATTGTTGTACATGGTAGTTGCTGCAAGTTCATTTTACCCTTTCATTATGTGGTGTGTGCTGTGACAACTGGACAGAGTGGCTTATATTTGGGAGCTATTTTCCCCATCCACTCTCTATATAGTGTTGTGCCACTGTTTTGCAGAGTTGTTTGTAAAAGCTATTGTTACTCACCCAGTGCTTGCACTGTGCTGAACCTCTAACCTGTATGACTGTCAATGCTAGGTGTATTCCCCTGTCTCATCTCTGTTCTACCTTTGGCAAGTGTGGAGTTGGCAGCATATTGTAAGGGATATATTAATGACATACTGTGGGCAGTAACCTAGCTTTTCTTGGTCAAAGTGTGCATGAGTGATTTCCATCTGTGACAGCTCAACAACAACGTAAAACAAAGTTTCACAAAATAGTAAGCTTGTTCATAAGCCTATGAATACATTAAAAAAATATCTTTGTACAGTCTCTATAATGAAGCAATCTTTCCCCCAAATATTATATTCAATAAAATATTACTTTGTGATAGAAACTAGCAGCTTTGTACTCCAAATATCATCACTAGTAATTAGAAAAGTTGGCTTTCAATTTGTCATTTGTGAAACTGTACAGTGTATGTTTCAAGACCTTCAGACTGAAATCCTTTTAACGCCAGCTCAGCTGTGAGCAATGAGAATTCCTGAAACACTGACCTTTCTGTGATATGGAGCAACCAGGAGCAGATCCTCAAGAAGTCTTAGTCATACTAGGAGCATATCCAGAAAAAAGGCCTTTACTAGCTTATTTTTACAGATATCAGAATGTTTCATAAAATGACAAGTAAGAGCAGTGCTGTTATAGAGTTTCTTAAAATGAAACTGAGGTGTGCTTCACATAAATAAAACTGTAGACACATCTCAGAAGATGAGAGGCGTGAGTTTATAAGTGTCGGCATGCTAGGTGACTAACTACAGCAGTTCTGCAGGTGACATCTGTCTTTTTCCTGCCTTAGAATCTGTAACTTTGCTGATTCTGCGATACACAACTTGCCTGGCCTGAAGCTACATTCCTGCTTAGCTGCATACTAAGGAAGGGACTTGTCACAGGAACACAGAACATTCCTTATAAACTGCAAAAGAAGAGCTGTAATGAATGTCGCTGCTGCAGTTCAAAACGTTGTCAATAATGCAGTCAGCTATAAATAATAAAAACAACTTTAACTGCACTCTAGTCATTATTTATTTCTCATCAAATGTGCTTTTGCAGATAACTTTTCACTTGTATTGTACAGAATCAGGACTTTTATTGACATTTAAGTACGAATTCTTCTATTCAGTGAGTACATTTACACAAATTTCTTAAGGGTTTATTTTGGATCATGCATATGCATACTTCAGAACCAGTAGCACTGGTAAATTATGTGTTTTAAAGGTTTAAAGCACGGCAGAATACATTGCATAAGTCACATTCCACAATTCTTAAATGATTTTATTATATCTGGTTTATACAAGCTGTTTGGAAAAGAGCGCTGCACTGGGTCTCTGTGCTGACATTTCAATACAATTAATGAGTATTGTATACAGCATTAATAAAATTAGATGAAGTATTCTTCAGAGGAATGGTTATCAATACAATAATGGACTTTTGAGGAAGCAATAGGTAGTAGATTTTGAAATATATCAATTAATGTGAGTAACAGTTCTGTGTCAGTAAATTAGTAATGAGATCGTTTGTGTGGTGTATGGTACAACTTCAGAAGAACAGCATACGCCCCAAGGTATGCATATGGCCAGTTTACCAGATATTCATCATAACAAGGACCTGATGGGTCTCCATTTACACACAGTAAGTAATGGTGCATCAATTTGTTTATGCATTTTGAGTCAGACTGACTGCACAATAAATCAACAACAAAAAAATTGCATAGCTGCAGAGATAAAAACATAGCACTGTAAAACAATATAAACCCTGTGATTCAATAACACCTACACTAAGTGTACATCATTCTGAGAAAACAGACAACACAGACATAACTCACACCTTCTTCCTCCTAATTTTAGACTTTCTACTGATTTTCTTGCAATTTTTAAATATCGAAGGGGGTTCATAATGGTTACCACAAAGTGTAGACTACATGTACGCTTAGTCCAATCTTTCTGAGTGACCAAAAAGCACAAAAAGTGTCATAGAGATGTTGTTGAATACAGGTTGTGTACAGTTAGTGTAGATGTTAATAAATCTGGTTGAGAATATGTAGTTTAAAAGATAACATTCTTTTCAGAAGAGATCACTGTTAAATAACTGTTCTTCACTAAACATCTGCCACATCTTTGCTTTAGTGAAAATATAAAAATGTACATTGTGACAGAACATCTATCTTGTATAAGTAAATATACTAATTAGTCTCAAGACATTTCACCATAATCAAAGTTTGCAACAATAGCCTTTTCTTTACTTTTAAACTCATTTAGAAAAAGTTTTTCAGTCTGCAGGAAATGTACTTCTATAGTGGGATTACCTTCTTATAGCTAACTTTCATTACAGAGGTCACAACCTTGACTTATTTTAACATAAACTAGCACGTTACCTTCAAATTAGGATGTGAAAAGGCACAATTCAGCACATTTCTATAACAGACATACAACAATGCTTTCAGCTAATGTCTAAACCAAAAAGATCAAAATTCACAGAGCTACTAATTAAATCTCCGGAAACATAACCTCACTCTGTGCATATGATATAAAAGCAGATTTTTTTTTCCGTTAATGAACAAACTCAAAATATCTGACCCACTAAAAGAGCAGGTTGAATTATTCCTCATAGTCAGTATCATTAGCAATATAGTATAGATCTGGTGAGTTCACCTTATTATAAACAGCTGATGATAACCTGGGCATGAAAGATATTGCACTGCAGAACAAAACGTGTTTTAGTTTTGCTATATCTGAAGGTTTTATATGTACATAGCTAAATGCAAAATACTAGGATAAGAATATACTTCTGGTTTTGACAAGTAGCTATCCTCACATCCTTCAGTTTGCATTTCATGTAAAATTCTAATTTCTCATTATAAATTAAACATTTATCAGCGCAATATGATGACAAACTACAGAGATGCAACAGGCTGAGACAGAAGTATGGAAGTGAAGCAAGTGCATACATCTTTCTCTTCTTTTACACAACTTTGCTCTGTCTTTCTCCTTTTCTCTCTTATGCTCTCTCTCTCTTTTCTTTATTGTGTTCTTTAGAAGCAATACAGATGGACAATGATAAAGCAACATCCTAGAGTTTATGCCGATTTGAAGATTACCTCATGAGAGAGAGAGAGAAATATTGATGTCAGATGTTGATAAATGCACCTAGAAGGCATGCAGAAGTTCTGAGTTGCAGGAAGCAGACTTGAGTGGGTTTGGATATTCTGTCCACGTGGTGGATTTGAACCATAACAGTGCAGACTTAAAACCCTGGCTATGGATGTCAGAAATAGAGAAGGAGAAGTTATAAACATAGTCTGATGGTGGAATATAAGCATGATATCCATAAGAATAGCAGTATCAGCACCTCCTGTAGGGGGCAGCATTAGCAGTGTAGGAGTTAAAAAACGGTACTGACTATATAAGCAAGGAAGCAGTTTAACTAGTGGAAAGAGTGAGAGTGCTCACCAGAAACCTGAGGAAGGAGGGACAAATGTGACTCCCTGTGAGTAGCTCAATGTCTTCACAGGATCATTGTAAATACAAGGCAGCAGAATCACATGACCATTTACACCTGACCAGTACCGACCCTCATGCTGTATTCCCCATCTGAAGAAAGGTAAAGCGGGTTTGTCCTGGAGTAAATTTATAGATACATTCCAGTCATCCAGTTTTAATTTGAAGCATGCTAAGGTATCACTGTGTTTAAATTACAGGAGATGTTTGTTCCAGAGGCTGACTAGGCACTGGGTCATGAATATATCTCTCCAGAACATTTTATTTATGTGCTGAAAGAGATGTAAATCCCCTTTTCTGCTGCTATTATTTTATTTGATCAATTTATCTTTTGAGTTGTTTGTTTAGTTTGATCCTCCTAATTTTTGCCATGATTTTCTTCCTCCTGTTAGACAGCCTATTGATTTTGTGATTCCACCAGGGTGGCTTGCTTTTTGAGTTAGTTCTGTACTTATTCCTGGTGGTGCAGCTATCTCTATGCAGCAATTAACATGTTTGTGCAGGGTTTCTATGAACAATTCTGCATAGGCAGCAGTGTTCTCAGAGTTTATGGGGGCTTGAAATGTTGCTACTTAATAGCAGGAAATTAGCCTTAGAGTAGTTCCTGAATATACCAGGTTTAGCTATGGGTCAAAGTTTTATTTTGACTTAAAAGGAGACCATTTTGTGATCTGGCCTTACCAAGGAAGACATTACACTAGGTGGTGTGTAGCACTTATCCATATTATTAAGGACCACATCCAGTATGTTTGCACACCTTGTAGGTGTATTGACAATCTGGTCCTGGGAGTTTCTGTTTAGAAAATCCAGGAATCAACATGCCCATATGTTTGGTGTCATATAGGATTCTCAGTTAATAGTGGGGTAATTAACGTCACCCATGAATATGGTATTTCATTTGATGGTGAGTGTTTCCAATCATTTAAATACATGATATGGGTTTCCTGGGTCATAGAGGGGGACCTATGGCTTACAAGAAAGTGGTATTGGGTTTTGTGCATGGTGATTTGAACATGGAATAGCTGAAGTGCATTGTTCTGTTTGACCAGCTTTGGGGTATATTTATTTTTGATGTAAATAGTCCATGTCTGTGTAGTAGCTATGTAAAGAAAACAAATCACAATATACAAAATAAAATAAGGTAATAAAGTAATACAAAATACAAGAAAGCAAAAGTTGTGGCAGAATCTGGGTGAGCTTTTCCAGTAAGAAGCATCATTTGCTAAGCTGATCACGTCAGACCCCACAGCCTCATCTTACTATACCACTCAGGACATAGCTTGTGCTGAGTGCCCTCACTCATCGTATGCATTATACCAAGCCAGTGTTATATATCATTATTTCTTAAGTATATAACTTTCAGTAATATACCCTGCTCGTTTCATATTCTATGATATGTGTCACTGGCTTCACAGTTTAAGTATATATTTGTCTTTTGTGGATACTGTCTCTCTTGTGGAAGTCTACACTAGGGATGAATGTTTAAATGGTCCATGTGGATCAGTGTTCCACCTGGGATAACAAAGTAAATAATTAAGTAAATAAATAAATACATACATACATAAATGAAGATAAATCTTGTTCTCTGATGTCCTTTGCAGAAGGTGAGCAACACAAAGAAGGTGAAGACAGGTTGAGGATGGGACCCACTTGTAGTAAAACAGAGGGAGAGGAGTCTAAATGAAAATAAATAATTGACAAGGTGAGTGTAGAATGCGGAGATAATAAAGCAGAAGGTCTGTTTAGAGATACTGTTTATAGGGCAAATCCTAGAAAAAGCTCTAATGCAAGTGTTTTGAGTGGAGGAACCATCACTTTACATATCATAATAGGTTGTAGCTTTGCATTTGTGAGCTTACAGATAAGCCACCAAAACTTTAAAAAACACAGTGGGAAGACGATTCTACAAGCAGGGCAAGAAAGAACACAGCAAAAGCTGCAAGGGAAAATACTGAACATAATATCATTTCTTCTTACACTTGATTTTGGCCTAGCACTCAAGTGTGGGGTCATTTATTGCACTGTTGTGATTATTTTGCTGCTTGTGTATCTCTGCTACCTTTAAACTACAACAAAAAGAAAAAAAAAATCTTGCTTTTTCCCACTTTCTGAAAGTTAAGAAAGTTCAGTTACAGATTTTCTGTTCTGAACTGTTTGGAAGTTTCTATAAGGCCAGTGCTTGCTTGGGCTAAAGGGAAGTCTCTGTGTTCACCAGTGGGAGTGGTTAACACTGAACAGCCTGCCTGTCCCTGGAGGAGTGGTTACTACCTAGAAGCTGTAGTTTTATTGGCCATTTTGGGTCAATTCTAAACTCATTGATCTCTCTCTCTTAAAACCCTACAACTCTCTTTTTGCGCGGTTTTGAGCACTGAGCAGCGTCGGCCAGCGCTGCCTAAACAGGTTTAAACTATTCCAGGCTCCACAAAGTCTGCTCTTCACTTTTTCCCTTAGAACTGTTCAAACTCTCAAAGTAATCACTCTATTCTCTTTCTAAAGCCCTGCACTTGCTCAGCTCTTATAAGGAAACACTAACTAACTAAAGCACTACACCCTCCTTGACTTCTCATAAGTATTAGACTCCCGATTGGTCCTTCCTGATCAAGTGAAAAATCAGTTCCCTTCCCTAATCTGATCAGTAAAAAAAACAGATCCCTATACTAATCTGGTATGTCCAAGGGTCAGTTTCAAGGTTACTCTCCAGTCCAGCTGGTGAATCTGGGAATTTTGAGGCAATGTTACAATTGCCTTATGTACAGAGACAACCCTCTCCTCCTTCCAACAAACTCTAATATATGTGAGAGATGCAGTTACACAGCCAAACTGGAGGCAGAGCTCTCTCAACCCAAGACTGGCACAGTCAGTCAAGAGGAAAAGGTAACCACCCACACCAGAAATCCAGTCTCACACAGACCTATTGCATCTGCATACCCAACACATAAACACACAAAAACATACTCAGAGGCTCTAAATAAAAATCTGCCTAAACAGCAAAGACCTCCTAAGCAGATATCCAAGCAACAGCCACCCCTCAACAATACCCACAAATCACATATCTCACAAAATCAGTGTGCCTCACAGTCACAGCCCATAAGGCCAAACAACACACCAAATACACTTGTTATAGGGGACTCTATTGTCCAGCACACTGACGTCCCACTCACCAGACTGAACAAGGAGAAGGTCACTGTAAGCTGCCTGTCGGGTGCCAGGATCCGCCACATAACGCAAGCACTCAGGTCACTCCAAAGCAAGTACAAGTATGACTCCGTCATTGTCCATGCTGGTGTGAATGACCTGAGACGTACCTCCCTGGACTACATGAAAAGAGACATAGAGGAGCTCTCTGACCATGTAGCCCAGGCTGGTATGTCCCTGACCTTGAGTAGCATCTTGCCCTCACCAAGAATGATGCCACAGTATAACGACAAAATGATCAGTTTCAACAACTGGCTAAAGTATTGGTGTCATTCAAAGGGGATCCAGTGTCTGTCAGCCTGGGATGACATGCTCGACAAGCCACGTTGCTTCACTAGGGATGGCTTGCACCTGTCACCCTTAGGCTTTCGTATACTGGCCAAGGATCTTGCCACCCCCATAGTGTCTTTTTTAGGCAAGGCTCAAAGGACAAACCCACCTCCATAGACAACCCAAAGATAAAAAAACTAAAGGTAATGCTACTCAATGCCAGAAGTCTAAACCTCAAGATGCATGCACTCGAGACTCTCCTCAGTATGGAGAAAATTGATGTCTGTGCAGTAACAGAAACCTGGTTCAAGGCTCCTGAGAGCACCCCTGCACTACCAGGTTATAACTCATACCATGCGTCTTGGCCCCAAAACTTGAACCAAAGCACAAAAGGAGGGGGAGTATCTATATTCATCAAAGATATCTACACCTCCAGGTTAGTGGCACTGCACGAAGCATCGGAAACCATCCATGTGCAACTAACAGCGGGCAAAACTGCCTTTCAGTTTGTAGCCTGCTACAGAACACCCTCCCTATTACAGGAACCCCACTTGGCATTCCTGAGAACACTGGAGAATATGAAGGTCTCTCCAAACACTATGTTACTGGGTGACTTCAGCTACCCAAACATTGACTGGGAAAACTACTCAAGCCCAAACACCCTCGCCCAATGTTTCCTTGAATTTATAAACTCTAACACAATGGAACAACTGGTCACCACTCCCACAAGAGGGAACAACATATTGGACCTGGTCATCACCAACATGGGGACTCTATGTTCTACACCAGAGGTAAACCCCTCATTGGTAAGATCAGACCATAAACCAATTTCCCTGGACATCCATATCTCTTCGCCACCCCCAGCCAAGGAAATCACTGTAAAGAATTTCTCCAAAGCCAACTTTGCACTTCTCAAGACTGAGGTGGAATCCTTCAAAGCCCCAGGGCCAGGGGATAATACAGCCCAATCTGCAGAATCCTTTACAAATGCATTCTATGAGCACCTGCAGGAATGCATGGATCATGCTATCCCAAATAAAACCAAGACTCACTCCTCCAAAAACAGGAGACCGGTCTGGTGGACCCTGGCCATAAATAAGCTATACAACAGAAGGAGGAAGCTACTACATGACAGAGCAAAATCCCAAAAAGGGAAGGCATCTCTGATCAGTATTAGCAAGAAACTTCGATCCCTCATAAAATCATCAAAGCCTTCTTTAGTTATGTCAGAAACATGGGCGGAAACACCCAGATATGCTCTGAATTGTTGCATAACGGTACAAAATATACCGAACCTACAGACATAGCCAACATCCTGGCAGACAGATTCAGCGCAAACTTCTCCCCCCCCCCCAAAAGGAGCAAACGCCTATCCCAACTGAATGTAACCTCCCTGACATCACAGATGCACAGGTGAAAGCTGCCCTCTCCAAAGCAAAAAACACAGCATCAATGGGACCGGACGGTGTCCCAGACTGTGTCTTACATGAGCTCCAAGAAGAACTGAACCCTCACATTAAGTCACTGTTCAAACTTAGCCTTACTACAGGATATGTTGATTTCTTTGAAACAGTTACCAAAGCCATAGATGAGGGCAATGTAGTCCACACAGCCTACCTGGACCTTGCAAAAGCCTTTGACACAATACCTCACTCGGGCATCATAAATAAGCTTACCAGCTTAAATATCAACCCCTATATCACAAGATGGGTTGCAAACTGGCTCAGAGATAGTACCCACATGGTCAGAATCGCAGGTGCCATGTCCGAATCCAAACCAGTTACAAGTGGCGTCCCACAGGGCTCAGTTCTGGGACCTCTCTTGTTCAGTATATACTTCTCTGAGGTTCAGGCTAACACGGGGGGATTATGGCTGACAAAGTTCCCAGATGACTGCAAACTGGGGGCCATAATCGAATCTCCAACTGACACAAGCATCCTCCAAAAGGGTCTCACAGAAATGGATGCTTGTTGCCAGAGCCACGGCCTCAAGCTAAATGCTAAAAAGTGCATAGTCATCCCCTTTGGAAAAAACAAGGTGCCCACAAATTACCACATAGGTGGTAATCCATTAAGTACGGAAGAAGTAATTAGAGATTTGGGGACCAACATAGATAGTAATCTCTCCTTTGATAATCACGTTGCCAAAGTGGTTAGAAAGACCTTCTATATAGCCCACCTTATCATGAAAGGGTTTGCATCTAGATCAAGAGAGGTCATTGTGCCCCTCTACTCGTAACTCATCAGGCCCATAATTTAATACAATGCCCCTTTTGGGATGTACCTTACCCGACACCTGCAGCAACTGGAGAGACCCCAAAAGTACCTCACCAAGAGGATCATGGGCTACAAACAGATGTCCTATGCAGCTCGACTAAAGAAACTCCAGCTCTACTCAGTTGCTTACCGCCTACTCAGAGGCGATCTATGCCTGATGTACAAAGCCATGTCAAATCCAGAATTAATGGACATGCTCCACCTCAAAAAATCCAAGTCCCTTAGAGCTACACGCTCCAGGGACCTAAACCTCAGCACAAAAATAAATAGGACATGCTGGAGGGACATTTTCATTTCCCAGAGGCTCCCCTCACTCTGGAATAGAATCCCAATTCATGTTAGACAGAGCCCCTCGCTGACCCTCTTCAAGTGAAATTTGGACGCGTGGATGGGAAATCACAAATTCACCCCTGGGATCTCTCCTGTGTCCCTGCTAGACAGAGGCACAGTAAACTAATCTTAAAAGGGTACCTTCTGTGACCTAGTTTACAAAGGCACAGTAGGCAAATCTATTAGGGAGGCGGAAGCCAAATCCACTCTGGCTAGGCTTATAAATGCCCTAGGGCAGATAGCCTAGTATCTACCTATGAACTTATGAACTTATTTTATGTTAAAAGATAATCTTTAATGAACAGCATGTAAATAAAGGGATGAAATACTACATCAACTAGTCATGCAAAAGACTTATAGAGTATTAGTAATGAAGGTAGTTCATAGTTATATTTTGGGAGGATGCCTGGGGATACTCAAGAGACTGTATGCTATGTGAGGGCTAATCACTTCATGGTGAAAAAATCGCCTGTAGATTTTGATGACACCAGCTCATATCAGCAAAATGGGTGTAGGTATTTGCCAGTGGTAAGTGGGTTGATGTCCCCGTCTTCTCTGACCTGTATCAGAGGACCAATGCTAATAGTGTGAGGGATTCATATACTCCTTTTGGCAAGAGCATGGCCTCCCACCATAAACCCCAGCAGCCCTGCATCAGAGACTATCTGGATGACTGCTCTCCAGCAGTGCAGACTGTGTTACCTAGGATAGCACTGTTCCGTTAAAGCTTTATATAAAATCATTCAACCTGTTAAAAGATTTCTACACAGAATATAGGCATCATTGACAGGATGCAGCTTTGAAGTAGATGACTTGATGGCATGGAGGAGATTGGATATTTTGTGCATCCAGGAGCCAATGAGGAAGGATTGAATAGCAATGTCTTTTGACTTGAAATCCAGGGCATAGGACAGACTTGAATGGTGTGGAAACTGTGTTGAGAGTAATGTGAAAACAGAATCATTGACAAACTCATGAGAGTTACGCTCCAGTTTAAAGATACAGCAATTTTCAGAATCTTAGACTGTTAAAGAGGACTGTGATGGCAAGGAAAACAGGGCTTACAGGCAGTAGCTGTAGACTTTCCTAAATAAAGTGTGATATAGCTGATTTTGATAATGGGGGCCCTGAATGCTCATAGTGAGGCAGATGGAACAAGATGTGTGGACTGAGTCCCCATGGGTGGGGCAACAGAAATAAAGGAGAGGCCATTGTATTCTTTCATTGGGCAAATGACTTAATGGAGGAGCAGTCACAAAATGTCATACAAGAATGGTCAGCATACAATGCAAGTAAACTTCCGCTTAGAAAAAAGTAGCACTGGGATAAAATCACACATTGTAAGGTCAGCTGCAGTGAAATATAAGGAGAGGACCTGGAAACATATACAGTGGCAGCTAAGTAAACCACTAGTCAGGAAAGGGTAGGGCTGAGCTGATTGAACTTGAATACTAACTGCATAACTCAGCGGCAACCCCCTCTATGCCTTTATGGATACAAAGTGCTCAGAGTATAAAGATGATGCAAAAGTACAGTGGAATCTGCTTCCTTGGGTAGGAGTCACTGCAGAAACTCAAGCACTCAAATATCATGAGTGGACTTTCATTAAGACCAAATCAAAGAAGTCCCAATTATTGGAACTTTCCAGAAACTAAAATGAAAAGGTTATGATTAGGACACTAGTAAGTGGCAAATTAAGTAAGCATTATTTAATGTTGTTAATAGTGAGTGTGTGTTTGTGTGTGTGTGTGTGTGTGTGTGTGTGTGTGTGTGTGTGTGTGTGTGTGTGTGTGTGTGTGTGTGTGTGTGTGTGTGTGTGTGTGTGTGTGTGTGTGTGTACAAGTGTGTGTGTGTGTGTGTGTGTGTCTGTGTGTGTGTGTGTGCATGTTTGTGTCTATGTGTGCTTGTGTGTGCATGTGTGGGTGCATGTGTGCGTGTGTAGTTGTGGTTGTGCGTGTGCATGTGTGTGTGTGCTTGTGCATGTGTGTATGCATATGTGTGCATGTGGGCGTGTGTGTGTGTGTGTGTGTGTGTGTGTGTGTGTGTGTGTGTGTGTGTGTGTGTGTCTGTGTGTGTGTCTGTGTGTGTCTGTGTTTGTGTATTTGTGTGTGGTGGGGCAGACCCAAAAGATAAAGGTTTTTATATTATTTGCTGAAGCTATTTTACGTATTTGCTTTTGTTATATTGTTATTCTTATGCTTGAAGCTTTTCTCCCCGGGCCTCTACTGAAAATGGACATGTATCCAGTTAGACTAGCCCGGTCAACAAATGTAAAATAAAAATAAAAATAAAATAAAAATAATATGCTATAAAAATCTGTATAAGAGTAAGCTACATAAAGTAGCTGATAAGCCAGAGTCTAAACAAAGGAGAATATTCAGGATTATTTTATTTTTTAAATATAGGCAGAGAAGACACAAAACTAAGTTCTGCAGTAATATTAGCAGTGAGAATAAGCCTGATATAAATATAAAACTGTTGATAACCTTAAAATCCAACAACAAATCTCGGGATTCCCTGTTTACTAACTCTGTTTGTAAAACTTGGAACAAACTTCTAAATGAACTAACATCCCTTTCATCCACCCCACTTTTCAAGAAGCAACTAAGAATCTTCCTAAAATCACAATGGCTATGCCCTTGCACCAATCCAGACTGATACTATTGTACCAATCCAGGCTGATACTATTGCACCAATCCAGACTGATACTATTGTACCAATCCAGACTGATATTATTGCACCAATCCAGACTGATACCATTGCACCAATCCAGACTGATACTATTGCACCAATCCAGACTGATACCATTGCACCAATCCAGACTGATATTATTGCACCAATCCAGACTGATACTATTGCACCGATCCAGACTGATACTATTGTACCAATCCAGACTGATACTATTGCACCAGTCCAGACTGATACTATTTTACTAGTCCAGACGGATACTATTGCACCAATCCAGACTGATACTATTGCACCAATCCAGACTGATACTATTGCAACAATCCAGACTGATACTATTGCACCAATCCAGACGGATACTATTGTACCAATCCAGACTGATACTATTGCAAGAATCAAGACTGATACTATTGTACCTATCCAGACTGATACTATTGTACCAGTCCAGACTGATACTATTATACCAATCCAGACTGATACTATTGCACCAATCCAGACTGATACCATTGCACCAGTCCAGACTGATACTATTGCACCAATCCAGACTGATGATATTGCATCAATCCAGACTGATACTATTGCACCAATCCAGACTGATACTATTGTATCAATGCAGACTGATACTATTGTACCAATCCAGACTGATACTATTGTACAAGTCCGGACTGATGCTATTGTACCAATCCAGACTGATACTATTGCACCAATCCAGACTGATACTATTGCACCAATCAAGACTGATACTATTGTACCAGTCCAGACTGATACTATTGCAGCAATCCAGACTGATACTATAGTACCAATCCAGACTGATATTATTGCACCAATCCAGACTGATACTATTGTATCAATCCAGACTGATACTATTGCACCAATCCAGACTGATACTATTGCACAAATCCAGACTGATACCATTGCACCAGTCCAGACTGATACTATTGTACCAATCCAGACTGATACTATTGCACCAATCCAGACTGATACTATTGTACCAATCCAGACTGATACTATTGTACCAATCCAGACTGATACTATTGCACCAATCCAGACGGATACTATTGTACCAAACCAGACTGATACTATTGTACCAATCCAGACTGATACTATTGCACCAATTCAGATGGATACTATTGTACCAAACCAGACTGATACTATTGTACCAATCCAGACTGATACTATTGCACCAATCCAGACTGATACTATTACACCAGTCCAGACTGATACTATTGTACCAATCCAGACTGATACTACTGTACCAATCCAGACTGATACTATTGCACCAGTCCAGACTGATACTATTGTACCAGTCCAGACTGATACTATTGTACCAATCCAGACTGATACTATTGTACCAATCCAGACTGATACTATTGTATCAATCCAGACTGATACTATTGCACAAATCCAGGCTGATACTATTGCACCAATCCAGACTGATATTATTGCACCAATCTAGACTGATACTATTGTACCACTCCAGACTGATAATATTGTACCAATCCAGACTGAAACTATTCCACCAATCCAGACTGATACTATTGCACCAGTCCAGACTGATACAATTGCACCAATCCAGACTGATACTATTGCACCAATACAGACTGACACTATTGCACCAATCCAGACTGATGCTATTGCACCAGTCCAGATTGATACTATTGTACCAATCCAGACTGATACTATTGCACCAATCCTGACTGATACTATTGCACCAATCCAGACTGATACTATTGTACCAGTCCAGACTGATACTATTGTACCAATCCAGACTGATACTATTGCACCAATCCAGACTGATACTATCGCACCAATCCAGACTGATACTATTGCACCAGTCCAGACTGATACTATTGCACCAATCCAGACTGATGATATTGCATCAATCCAGATTGATACTATTGCACCAATCCAGACAGATACTATTGTATCAATGCAGACTGATACTATTGTACCAATCCAGACTGATAGTATTGCACCAATCAAGACTGATACTATTGTACCAGTCCAGACTGATACTATTGCACCAATCCAGACTGATAGTATTGCACCAATCAAGACTGATACTATTGTACCAGTCCAGACTGATACTATTGCAGCAATCCAGACTGATACTATAGTACCAATCCAGACTGATATTATTGCACCAATCCAGACTGATACTATTGTACCAATCCAGACTGATGCTATTGCACCAATCCAGACTGATACTATTGCACAAATCCAGACTAATACTATTGCACCAATCCAGACTGATACTATTGTACCAATCCAGACTGATACTATTGCACCAATCCAGACTGATACTATTGTACCAATCCAGACTGATACTATTGCACCAATCCAGACTGATACTATTGTACCAATCCAGACGGATACTATTGTACCAAACCAGACTGATACTATAGTACCAATCCAGACTGATACTATTGCACCGATCCAGACTGATACTATTGCACCAATCCAGACTGATACTATTGTACCAATCCAGACTGATACTACTGCACCAATCCAGACTGATACTATTACACTGGTCCAGACTGATACTATTGTACCAATCCAGACTGATACTATTGTACCAATCCAGACTGATACTATTGCACCAGTCTAGACTGATACTATTGTACCAGCCCAGACTGATACTATTGTACCAATCCAGACTGATAATATTGTACCAATCCAGACTGAAACTATTCCACCAATCCAGACTGATACTATTGCACCAGTCCAGATTGATACTATTGCACCAATCCAGACTGATACTATTGCACCAATACAGACTGACACTATTGCACCAATCCAGACTGATGCTATTGCACCAGTCCAGACTGATACTATTTTACCAATCCAGACTGATACTATTGCACCAATCCTGACTGATACTATTGCACCAATCCAGACTGATACTATTGCACCAATGCAGACTGATACTATTGCACCAAATCCAGACTGATACTAATGCACCAATCCAGACTGATACTATTGCACCAGTCCAGACTGATACTATTGCACCAATCCACACTGATACTATTGCACCAATCCAGACTGATACTATCTCCTCTGTCCAGACTGATACTGTTTTACCAATCCAGACTGATACTATTGCTCCAATCCAGACTGATTCTATAGTACCAATCCAGACTGATACTATTGCACCAATCTAGACTGATACTATTGTACCAATCCAGACTGATACTATTGCACCAATCCAGACTGATACTATAGTACCAATCCAGACTGATACTATTGCACCAATCCAGACTGATACTATTGCACCACTGCAGACTGATACTATTGCACCAATCCAGACTGATACTATTGCACCAATCCAGACTGATACTATAGTACCAATCCAGACTGATACTACTGTATCAATCCAGACTGATACTATTGCACCAATCCAGACTGATACTATAGTACCAATCCAGACTGATACTATTGTACCAATCCAGACTGATACTATTGCACCAATCCAGACTGATACTATTGTAGCAACCCAGACTGATACTATTGTACCAATCCAGACTGATACTATTGCACCAGTCCAGACTGATGCTATTGTACCAATCCAGACTGATACTATTGCACCAATCCAGACTGATACTATTGCACCAATCCAGACTGATACTATTGTACCAATCCAGACTGATACTATTGCACTAGTCCAGACTGATACTATTGCACCAATCCAGACTGATACTATTGTACCAATCCAGACTGATACTATTGCACCAATCCAGACTGATACTATTACATAAATCCAGACTGATACTATTGTACAAATCCAGACTGATACTATTGCAGCAATCCAGACTGTACTATTTACCAATCCAGACTGATACTATTGCACCAATCCGGACTGATAGTATTGTACCAATCCAGACTGATACTACTGTACCAATCCTGACTGATAATATTGTACCATTCCAGACTGATACTATTGTACCAATCCAGACTGATACTATTGCACCAGTCCACACTGATACTATTGCACCAATCCAGACTGATACTATTGTACCAATCCAGACTGATACTATTGCACCAATCCAGACTGATACTATTGCACCAGTCCAGACTGATACTATTGCACCAATCCAGACTGATACTATTGCACCAGTCCAGACTGATACTATTGTACCAATCCAGACTGATACTATTGCTCCAATCCAGACTGATACTATTGCACCAATCCAGACCGATACTATTGCACCAATCCAGACTGATACTATTGTACCAATCCAGACTGATACTATTGCACCAATCCAGACTGATACTAGTGTACCAATCCAGACTGATACTATTGCACCAATGCAGACTGATACTATTGTACCAATCCAGACTGATACTATTGCACCAATCCAGACTGATACTATTGCACCAGTCCAGACTGATACTATTGTACCAATCCAGACTGATACTATTGCACCAGTCCACACTGATACTATTGCACCAATCCAGACTGATACTATTGTACCAATCCAGACTGATACTATTGCACCAATCCAGACTGATACTATTGCGCCAGTCCAGACTGATACTATTGCACCAATCCAGACTGATACTATTGCACCAATCCAGACTGATACTATTGTACCAATCCAGACTGATACTATAGCTCCAATCCAGACTGATACTATTGCACCAATCCAGACCGATACTATTGCACCAATCCAAACTGATACTATTGTACCAATCCAGACTGATACTATTGCACCAGTCCAGACTGATACTATTGCACCAATCCAGACTGATACTAGTGTACCAATCCAGACTGATACTATTGCACCAATGCAGACTGATAATATTGTACCAATCCAGACTGATACTATTGCACCAATCCAGACTGATACTATTGCACCAATCCAGACTGATACTATTGCACCAATGCAGACTGATACTATTGCACCAATCCAGACTGATACTATCTCCTGTTGCCTGACCTCCATTAAAGTCTATTATACCTATTTCCTGTGGCTTTGTTTTATCTCTATGTATTCTATGGTTGAAGCTCTCTTTCCATGGAGCCAATTTAGTAACAAACCTTCTGTTGCTTTGATCCTTCTCTGTGTGTTCTACTGAAAAAGTACATAACCTACACAACCTAAATATGTAAAATAAATAAATAAATAAATAATTTTGGATCTGTTTTTAAAATGTTTTTACTTATGTCTGTTAATAATTGCATCTCTTAAATGTTTTAATTTAATTGTTATGTAATTGTTGTACTTGCTTTGGAGCTTTTCTCCTCGGGCCTCCGCTGAAAATGGACATATATACAGTCGGACTATCCCCGTCAACAAATGTAAAATAAAATAAATAAATAACAATATAAATGACATGAATCCATGTAGTCTGGCAGAACTAATAGCATTTTTCTACTATGTCACCACTAAGATCAGAAAATATCATTTTTAGTATACTAAAAGGAGTTACAGCAGCTACTAGATTCAAATAGCAACATAACAGCTATTAAAATGGAGCTAATTTGCAAGCACAAAACATACTTTTAGAGATGTTGAAGCTATATAAATTCATGTGGATAAAAACAGATATCTCAAGTACCAGAAAAATTCAGACGCAATTAGAAATTATATACTTTGTGAGTTTAGTAGCTGTATTAGTGGCACAGCAGGTCGCACACTTACCTTTGTCTCAGAAGGCTGCGGGTTCTATTCCCACACCAAGTAGCTTGATTACTGACTCCTGAGTGCAATGTCTTTGGATGAGATAACCAGGCCCATAATCTGCTTGAGTAGGTAGTAGCTCAAAGTGATGTAAAAGATCCCTCAACATCTATCAGCAAAAAGACTAGGGTCTTTTATTCATACAGCAATATTTATAAATATATCATTTTTAATTTTTTTCCTTAGCTATTAAATATTCATATTTCTTTTACAAGTTTTCATCTTTATTACACCCCACTACGTTTTTCATAACCACCATCTGATTTTATTCAATGTTGTTGCCAAAATCTATTCTCCATTAAACATAATTTCATTTACCTTTCGTTCCATATAACCTATATGAAATAAAACATCTTTTTATCTATTCTTTAAACATATTTTTTACTTTGATTCTGATAATCCCATATTTAATCATTTCCATGTTTATCTTATCCACTTCTTTCATATCTTCAAAGAAATTTTCTTTACATAACTTTTCCCATAATTTCACTACTCTTTTACATTTCAAAAACACATGTTCTGCAGTTTCTCCCTTCCTACAATATAATGTTATTATTTCACTTCTCTTTTTATATGGCTTTTCCTTTCATTATTTATCTATTACGAATCTCCATAAAAATTCCTGACATTCCACTTTTTACTATAACATTTATTTCTTATTTTGTGGCTTTATTTTTTTTCTTCTGCTAGATTTTCTCATGGTTTGAAATAATAATACTGTATTTTTATATTCTTATAATTCTGTTTCATCAATGTTTATTTTCCACATTAATATTTTTTCTTGATGACATTTCATCTCTTCATTTATATATTATTTTCCTCTTTTTTTACTTTTTACCATAGCCAAACTTTCCCATACTTATATTTAAACAATTGTACAATTAATATGTCATATTTTTCATTTATCTATTTTAGTACGTTATATAAATGTAATGAAGGACCATATACAACTGAGTTTATTAACCTTAAAACTCTTTCTAGTTTATTTAAATACAAACCCCTCTTTTTACTGGATTCAGTCTAGAGCCCCATATGAATGAAAACAATATCTGCAACAGTTCTTTTCATATATTGTCGGCAACTTAAATACACTTTCTAAGAATGCTATTTTACAGTTGATACTAAATGTATCAGATAAACCTTTTTTTGAGATTTTGTTATATATTTGGGAGACATATGTATATCCTCCAGACTCCAGAGAAATGTTGGAGGTGTGAAGGGGAAGAAAGAGGTACTTGGGGACATATGTTTTGGGAGTGCAGTGGTTTGGTGAACTTTAAAGATTCCCTGCAGGATGCAGTGTTGGAGATGCTGGGTAAGCAAATGGGTGTGACTAGGAAGATTTATTATTTTTTTTTATTTATTTTACATTTGTTGACCGGGATAGTCTAACTGGATGTATGCCCATTTTCAGTAGAGTCCCGTGGAGATAAACTCCACGAGATTACTAGACTGCTAACATACAGGTACTAGTTGTTATACAGTTAAATACTACAAATTTTAAACAGTTCAGGAATCTTCAAAGTTTATACCAAAAACATGTTACAAGGATTAGATGATTTTTCTGAGCTATGATACAGAATTGGAATTGCCTAAACATGGTAAGGCCTTGCTGTGTCTAATTATGGTGGCTGCCAAAACCCCAATTACTAGAAAATGGAAATCAAAATCTAAACCAACTATATCAGAAGTAGTGAATATAGCAACAGAGATAAAACATTTGGTACTGAGATCTTTAGAAAAAGGTAGGAGCAAACTACATAGGAAAAAATGGGAATTTTGGGAACAGTGCATACAGGGGATGAATGAGGATTAAAAGAAGGCAGAACTTAAATGAGTTATGCAATGTTTGATTGAAAATGATTGGGTAGATTATAAGTGATGTATAATGTTTGCAGCTTGGAGTGTGTCAGTATGGTTTGTGGTTTAAAATGCTTGGAACTAGGATTGTGTTGGTGTGGTTTGTTTTATTTTATACAAAGGTATGATTGATTATGTTGTAAGTGATGGGTTAATAAAGATGTTTCTTGTTTAAAAAAGGGGCAGGAATTGAATAATTTATGTAATGTTGCTTAGATTATATGATATATATCAATATATGTGAAGTACAATGTTTGTTAATTTGTTAATTCAGTTTTTTACTTTTGTATAAATGTAAATTTGCCTATGTCACAAGTGATAATTCAATAATGCTGTTTAAAAAAGATAAACCTTTTTTTCTAAATGATAACCTATATGTTTTCCAGAAAGAACACATTTCTTTTAACTTTTCTATAATTTTCTTCCATTGGTTCTACTTACATTCTGATTTCCAAATGTTATACCTATCACAGAAATTTCATTCACTGTAACATATACCCCCCTGGCTTAACCACTTTGCCTAATTCTTTACTTTTCTTTTTATTTAAAGTCGTACCTATTGCTTCTAAACACTCATTTAGCCAAAATATTACTTTGTTTAACCAAATCGTGATTTTTTCTTTTACCACAATTTCATCTGCGTAGGTTAACAGGACTGGAATTCTTAACCCTTCAGGCATTATGTAACCAGTCTCCTTCATTGTAGAATTCAGTTTACTTACTATCATATTCAAAACTAAAGCAAAAAGTATACAACTCATTGGACATCCCTTTCTTTCTCCTCTCCTCATACGTATTTCTATACTTAACCGACCAGTTACTATAACTTTTACTTTATTATTGCTATAAGCCGATTTACATAATTTCCTAATTTTGCCATTTATATTGCACTCTTTCATTATTGCCAATAAAATTGAATGTCCTATTGTATCAAATGCCTTATTAAGATCCCCTATCATAAGGTTAGTGTCTTCTGTTCTATTTATAATATCATCCACAATCTATCGTAGTATCATAGGGTCAGAAGATCATAGGAAGTTACTAGGCTATTGTTCCTGAGGCCCTTATAACCCTAGCCAAAAATTTAGCCCATGTTTAAACAAGTCAGCACCCAAGGCCCCTGTCCAGTAGGGACACAGTTGGAATCCCAGGGGTGTATTTTCTGTTTCCCATGCTTGACGTGGAGAGAGAGTCTATTCCACAGATGGGGGAGTCTCTTGAACACAAATCTGTCCCACTAAAAAGTCCTATTGCTGTCACAGACCAGGTTGAGGTTGCGTGTGCAGGTTACTCAAGTGGAGCTAGACTTGCGGATATGCAGCAGTCCCATCAAGGCGGGGTCTGAGATTGCTTTGTATGATAGACAGACATCATCTCTGAGGAGTCTGTATGAAACTGAGCAGAGGGACAGGGCTTTTAGCCTATCTGTGTAGGTTTGATGTTTGAGGTCCTGGATTCTTCTGGTGTGGAACCTCTGTGGTCTCTCTAGCTGCTGCATGTGTTTATGAGGTACATGCCGAAGAGGGAAATGTACTCAATAACTGGCCTTATAAGGAAAGAATACAGGGATGTTATGACCTCCTTGTCCCTGGATGAAATACCTTTACTTATGAGGTGGGCCATGTAGAAAGCTTTTCGTACAATGGAAGCAACATGGTGGTAATAAGTCAGGTTGCTATCAACCTGGGTGCCCAAAACCCTCATGACTGATTGCATGCTTAGGATGTTGTTATTAATGTGATAATATGTGGAGATATCACTCTGCCCAAAGGGGATGATGATGCATTTTTTGGCATTCAGCTGGAGGCCATGTTTCTAGCACCATTTGTTTGAATGAGACTCTCTTGGAGGACGTCCACATCACTTGGGGAATTGAAGACTGTGCCCAGCTTACAGTCATCTGCAGACTTTGTCGACTATAGCCCACTGATTTTGGCCTGCACCTCAGCAAAGTATATCCCAAATAACAGAGGCACCAAGACCGATCCCTGGGGTACGCCGTTCATTACAGGTCTACTGCTTGAGGTGGCTTCCCCTATTTGGATTAGGTGGGTTTTATCAGTGAGCCAGTTTGCTACCCATCTAATAAAATATGGAGTGATGCCTAGTCGAGAGAGTTTATCTATTATGCCTGAGTGGGGAATAGTGTCGAAAGCTTTGGGCAGGTCAAGATAGGCAGTATGCACTGTCTTCCCCTTGTCCATGGCTTTGGTGACTGTCTCAAAGAAGTCAACTAGATTTAACAGACGTGATCTCCCTTTGACAAATCCAAACTGTGTGGAGCCAGGTGTTTGTAGGTTGCCAGTGTCCTTGTTAATGAGGTCCATGATAATCAATGTCATGGCCATGCAGATTAGGCTAGTTAGGCTGATGGGTCTATAATTTTCCTAATTGGTGAATGTTCCACCTTTGTGTAAAGGGATGACAGTGGCATTCCTCCACTCAGCTGGGACAAAGCTGATACTCAGGCTTTGGTTGAATAGGGTGTCTAATGGTGCTGTAAGTGCATACCTAACTTTATGTAGGATGCAGCCTGGGATGTTATCAGGTCCCATGGTGGCTGTATTTTTTGCCTTTGAGAGGGCAGTGATGACCTTTTCCCTAGAGGTAAGGAGAGGGGGGCAGGTACTGGGGATGTCCTGATTACTGATGGGAGGGACAGAGGGGTGAAGTTTTTGCTGAATCACTCAGCCATGTAGGTTGGCTATATCTACAGCATTTGTGTATGTGGTGTCCTTGACCACCATTTCTGAATAGATCTGAGTGCTTCCTTTGAGATTGCGGACATATGTGAAGAAGGCCTTATGATTGTCTCTAGTAGATCTGGCCAATTTGGACTCGAAGTTGGCTTTAGAGGCTTTCACTAGTGCTCTTATTTGCTTGTTCAGGCTAAGGAGAAATTGCTGAGATTGTGATCTGTCTCACTATCATTAATAATTCTTGACAACCCTACCCCTTTATGCTGTGTGTGTATATATATATATATATATATATATATATATATATATATATATATATATATATATATATATATATATATATATATATATATATATATATTCCCCCATAACACTGTCTATCATAGTTTCAAATATCTTCTGTATTATTTTCATGAACATCTTAATAAGTGTTATAAAATACTGTTGGCCTCCAATTTTTTTTTAATTGCCTTTTGTCTTTTTTCTTCCAAATAAATTTAAGTATCCCACTACAGAATTCTTTATACATAAATCCTTCATTTAGTCATCTATTTAAAATATTTAAAAAATATTATTTTTGCCATTCTTCTAAATTGTTATACATTTTGTATCCTAATTAAAAATATTATTTTTGCTATTCACCTAAATTTTATATATGTTTTGTATCCTTATCCATCTGTTCCTGCTGACAAGCCTGTGCTCACTTGTCTTAATCTTCTTCTGGCTTTTTCCCGGTTAGGGGTCACCACAACGGATCACTGTCTGCTCATGATTGGCAGTGGAGTTTTACAGTGTCGAGTTGCCAGCCCAGCGCCCAACCTTCCACAGAAGGCATACACATGCATGCACTCACACCTAGGGCCAATTTAGTCTGCCCAATCCACCTACAGCATGTCTTTGGGATGTAGGAGGAAACTGGAGCACCTGGAGGAAACCCACGCGACCACAGGAAGGGCATGCAGACTCCGCACAGAAGGCACCCCAGGCAAGGATCAAACCGGAGAACCTCTTGCTGTGAGGTGGCAACGCTAACCGCTGCACCACCGTGGCTGCCCCTGTTCACTTGTCTTAATACTTTGTGTAATTCATATAAAGAAATCACCTTTTCAAAGTCTTTATTTTCCTACTCTGAACATCTTTTTACTTCCCATATTGTTTTCAATTCTTTATTTTTTCTTCTTTAAACATTTATTGTATGCTCTACTACAATATGAATACTATTTTCTGGGTTTGTTCTATTTATCCTTTTATAGTTTTCATTTCTTTCATTATACTACTATCTTCCTTAACTATTCTACTTTAATATGTTGATATTTCTCATTTTTCCTTGTGAGAAATATATTTGCTTAAATAATGCCTCAATTTTTTTCTTGATTTCTTCTATAAAATTATTATCAAAATATTCTCTATCATTTTTTTTCTTAAATATTTCAATGCATCTTTATATATTATTTTCCTATATTTTTCTTTATCTACTTTTCTTGCATCATACTGTCACTGTAAACATTTTTTTATATATTTTAACTTAAAAACATCCACCAGTCTGAACTATTTTTATAATGTGGTCTCACTGTAATATATCTCCATAACGGTATTATTAATGTCATTCCTTATTCTTCCCATGTTTTTTTCATTTAATCTTTTTATCCCTTTGCCTATTTTATACATTCCTTGTCTTCCTTTATCTCTAGCCATATTGCTAGATGATCAGAAAAAAACTACTTCATCTGTCTCTCTTCTTCTCCTATAGTTACACTAGCACTGTAACAGGCTAGAGGAGGATTAGCCAGCGAGGATACTGATCTCACTGGTAGACATTTGGTCATATTCAAATGATTTGTGTTTTACCTCCAACAATCAAAGCAATCCACCATTTTGACATATTCAAAGTAGATGTATTTTACTTCAAAAAAGTAAAACAGCTGGGTATTCTGACCCCTTCCCCTCTCAAAGCCCTTATAATCAGGGCACAGCTCACTGTAAAACCATTAAGATTTGACTGCAAGAATGCTAATCTATCTGTGAAGACTAAATAAAACAGTTTTTTTTAAACTGCATCTGCTGCCTTATTCCCCTGGAGAAGAGGGGTACATACGTCATCTACAGTTAGCTGTGAATCAGATTTGCTTATATCCCAATCAAAGTCTTGTTTTGTTTGTTATGAAATCCAGGTCTCTGGATTACAGGCAGGATATCACAAGCTGTCTTTAATGAGTGGATTATTGGGATTTCTATAGTTAATCCTTCTGATATTATAAATTACTATATTTCAGTTTTATAAATGCCCCTTCTGTAATTCCATTAATTTGTAGCCCATAGAACTAATTTATCACATCTTACTACTTCTAATATTTTTCTTGTAGCATTTCATTTCTTTTTATGCTTACCTCTTAAATCTCAATTAAAATCTCATGTCATTATAATATTTTTATTCATCATTACACAGTTCACAATCTCCTGAAATAAATCCTCCCTTTTGTTACAAGTAATATAAGCACATAACGTTATACTTCTATATACTTGTTCTTTTCATCTTAAATCCACAGTAGTTAACTTTTCCATTCTTACTAGTGTTATATTCAATATTTTCACTGAATTCCTGCAAAATACAGCTATTTCAGAGCACTGATCATTTCCCAAATTCCATTCCCCCATTTTTTTTTCTGTTTTTAATCTTTCTTCACTTATTAAGAATCAAATCTACATCATATTTGTTGTACCATTCAAATGCCTTATCCTTCTCACTATATTTTTAATACTATTCACATTTATAGAACGTACTCTATAATTATTTATATCATGTTTTCTTAATTTTCTAGAATTTATACTTTTTCCTTTTTAAATAAATAGAACTTTATTATCCTTTCCCTTTCTTGTTTTCTTTCATACTCATCATAGTTTATTTTCCTATCTTTTACTCTTTTACCAATGGAGTTTTTTCCATTTCACTACTTCCCAGTTTATATGTTTCTCATCACTTATATTGGAACCCTCCTCTGTTTCCTCCTCTTTGTCTTTCTTCATTTTATAATCTACTTCCACCACTTCTAGTTTTTCCTTTTTGCACATTTTAATCTCTTTTTTCACTTTCCTTATTATTAGTTTCATTTCTACAATCCATCCATAAATGTACATTTGATAACATTTCAATTCACATTTTCTTGTATCATGACCCAATTCCCCAGAAGTATAACATTTATTTTTATCATGGTGATTGTTATTTTTTCCACAAAAAAAAAAAAAAAGTATTTTGGGTTGCTCCAATATTATAACACACTCTTATTTCCTTCAACATTTATCATACTTAGAAAATGCATATTTTTTCCTTTTCTGTCTTTAACATAATATTATAGTCCTATCCACTTTTTATCATAAACTTTTACAATGTCAGGCACTTCTTTATACAAGTGTTCTGAATGTCTTTTCAAAGTCTCTCTTTCTACTTCTGTTCAAAATTGTACATGCATCTTCTTTTTTGCCTCCATGTTAAATGCTTTTATTACATATAAGTTCCAAGGATTACAGTTTTCTTTTCATATTCTCCAATATTTTTTTTGTTGCATAAACAGTCTCAAATAAAATGTCACAGAATGTGTCTTTGTTTGTAAGAATAAATGCTCTTACCTCTTGACTTTCATTCCCTAAGGAACTTCAGATTTGTCCAATTATTTGTCCTTATTTTGAATCCTCACAACATTCATCCACTTAGTAGTATCTTCCTCCTTTTTCTTTTGTGTTAATCCCCTAGTATCTTCCTCCTTTTTCTTTTGTGTTAATCCCCTAGTATCTTCCTCCTTTTTCTTTTGTGTTAATCCCCTAGTATCTTCCTCCTTTTCTTGTGTGTTAATCCCCTAGTATCTTCCTCCTTTTTCTTTTGTGTTAATCTCCTAGTATCTTCCTCTTTTTTCTTTTGTGTTAATCCCCTAGTATCTTCCTCCTTTTTCTTTTGTGTTAATCCCCTAGTATCTTCCTCCTTTTTCTTTTGTATTAATCCCCTAGTATCTTCCTCCTTTTTCTTTTGTGTTAATCCCCTAGTATCTTCCTCCTTTTCTTTTGTGTTAATCCCCTAGTATCTTCCTCCTTTTTCTTTTGTGTTAATCCCCTAGTATCTTCCTCCTTTTTCTTTTGTGTTAATCCCCTAGTATCTTCCTCCTTTTTCTTTTGTGTTAATCCCCTAGTATCTTCCTCCTTTTTCTTTTGTGTTAATCCCCTAGTATCTTCCTCCTTTTTCTTTTGTGTTAATCCCCTAGTATATTCCTCCTTTTTCTTTTGTGTTAATCCCCTAGTATCTTCCTCCTTTTTCTTTTGTGTTAATCCCCTAGTATCTTCCTCCTTTTCTTTTGTGTTAATCCCTAGTATCTTCCTGCTTTTTCTTTTGTGTTAATCCCCTAGTATCTTTCTCCTTTTTCTTTTGTGTTAATCCCCTAGTATCTTCCTCCTTTTTCTTTTGTGTTAATCCCCTAGTATCTTCCTCCTTTTTCTTTTGTGTTAATCCCCTAGTATCTTCCTCCTTTTTCTTTTGTGTTAATCCCCTAGTATCTTCCTCCATTTTCTTTTGTGTTAATCCCCTAGTATCTTCCTCCTTTTTCTTTTGTGTTAATCCCCTAGTATCTTCCTCCTTTTTTCTTTTGTGTTAATCCCCTAGTATCTTCCTCCTTTTTCTTTTGTGTTCATCCCCTAGTATCTTCCTCCTTTTTCTTTTGTGTTAATCCCCTAGTATCTTCCTCCTTTTTCTTTTGTGTTCATCCCCTAGTATCTTCCTCCTTTTTCTTTTGTGTTAATCCCCTAGTATCTTCCTCCTTTTTCTTTTGTGTTAATCCTCTAGTATCTTCCTCCTTTTTCTTTTGTGTTAATCCCCTAGTATCTTCCTCCTTTTCTTTTGTGTTAATCCTCTAGTATCTTCCTCCTTTTTCTTTTGTGTTAATCCCCTAGTATCTTTCTCCTTTTTCTTTTGTGTTAATACCCTAGTATCTTCCTCCTTTTTCTTTTGTGTTAATCCTCTTGCACCTTTTTTCACTTTATCTGCATATGATTTATTTTCCATCTCACTTTCACCTTCCAAGATGGACTCCACACTTCTTTTTGAATTGCATCCATATTGTCCCCCAAAGAAACATTTCCTTCATTATCTGGCTCACTCTGCATCACCATCTCCTTCAGTAAATCAACCTGCAACACTCTTTTTTTAAAGTGTTGTAATCACACATGTTTCATCTGTTGATTTTTCTTTTTCCAATTCAGCAAACAAATTTTGCTGAAAAACAACTTCTGAATCATCTACACTTGCAGCTACTTGCTGCAGCACTGGTATGATACCCCTTCCACATTTCCCCTGCAGTACAAAGACCTCCTTGGGTCTCCCCTAAAAATACACTAGCCTAGTGTAACCAATCTTATCAACAGAGGACAAATAAAAAGACATAATAAAAAATGTCTTAGCCATGACCTAATTAATGGAAAAGACTTTCCCTTTTTAATGAATTATGAAGACAATGGCAGATGAAAGGTTTTATGACATCTCCAGTCCACAGCTTAATGGAAAAGAACATCAGGAACACCATCCAGGGTCACCTGTCTTTTCTTCAGTCTTTCTGGTAGAATCCATCACTGTTTCACTTGGAAAACCAGACGGAAGCTGTATTTAAAGGATAATGTTGACTAGACCACAAGGTATAAAATATGGGTGAATCTAGTGGGAGGAGGAAACCCTGTAGTAGCCTTAGATATTAAAAGAGGGTAATAAGGGACAGCAATCTTTAAGGAACCAGAAGCAGGCACTAAACATTACAACAGGGAAAAGGAAGTGACCAATGAACAAGCAGTGTACCCCACCCAGAACTCACTTGAATGTCTACAGGGGGAAGGGGAATGGCTTCTGATGAAGAGGAAAACAAATGGAAGTAATTCATTTTAAGGTAGGCGGTAACAGATAGTACAGAGGATGTGCAGGGTGTTGTTGTCTTGTCCCCATATACAGAGAGTAATCAGTTGGAAGAACAGGAATATGGCTATGCTAAATATTGGTATGAATTACTATTCCAGGGAAAACAGGATACTGACACCCCTGTCTCAGCCTTAATGGGAGAAGATACAGAGCCTTCTACCTTTTGAGAGGCCAACAGAGAAGAAAATCACAAACTGATTGATATGCAGCTAAGCAAACTGAGCTTTAAGAAAGCCCAGTGCAAGGATAAGATTCTGACTAGAGACATGGAGACTATATCCAGGATGATAGAAACAGGGATGAGATTCTGATCAAAGACAATGAGAATATATCCAGGCTGATAGATGTAAGGATGAGATTCGGATCAGAGACAGGGAGAATATATCCAGGCTGATAGATGCAGGAATGAGACTCTGATCAGAGACAGGGAGACTATATCCAGGCTAATAGATGCAAGGATGAGATTCTGATCAGAGACAGGGAGAATATATCAAGGCTGATAGATGCAGGAATGAGACTCTGATCAGAGACAGGGAGAATATACCCAGGCTGATAGAAACAGGGATGAGATTCTGATCAGAGACAGGGAGAATATCTCCATGTTTATAGAAACAGGGATGAGATTCTGATCAGAGACAGGAAGAATATATCCAGGCTGATAGATGCAAGGATGAGATTCTGATCAGAGACAGGGAGAATACATTCAGGCTAATAGATGCAAGGATGAGATTCTGGTCAGAGACAGGGAGAATATATCAAGGCTGGTAGATGCAGGAATGAGATTCTGATCAGAGACAGGGAGAATATATCAAGGCTGAGAGAAACAGGGATGAAATTCTGATCAGAGACAGGGAGAATATCTCCATGTTTATAGAAACAGGGATGAGATTCTGATCAGAGACAGGGAGAATATATCCAGGTTGATAGATGCAAGGATGAGATTCTGATCAGAGACAGGGAGAATACATTCAGGCTAATAGATGCAAGGATGAGATTCTGGTCAGAGACAGGGAGAATATATCCAGGCTGATAGATGCAGGAATGAGACTGATCAGAGACAGGGAGACTATATCCAGGCTAATAGATGCAAGGATGAGATTCTGGCCAGAGACAGGGAGAATATATCCAGGCTGATATAGGGAAGAATCCACCATGTCTCCTCTTACATTCCACTTCTATTTTGAGCTTAAATAATATTTGTTATACTATCTGAGAAGGGAAAGAGAAGAAACAATACATAATTAGTATTTGCACAATGACACATTATGGTAGACATCTGGGCATGGACAAAACTAAGGCTATTTCTAGTCAGCAGATAGAAAACCTATAACATGCCCAGAGTGTCAAAAAAAGATGGTCTGACATCCTGGTCTAGAAGCCCACTGATGCCCATGGCCAATATAGAGACACCTTTATAATGGATTGTCATGGTCATTGTCGGTCCTTTAATCAAGGCCTGTAATGGATACTGGTATGCTGCAGTCATATAGAACTATATGATAAAATACACTAAAGTAAGCCCACCATGAAAAATTCATTATAAAAATCAGTCTGGCTATCCCCTAGATTGGGCAAAACAAAGGAAATCCTCACACACCAAGGATCCCCCTTTATTTCAAAAATTATATGACCACTATGTCAAAGCTTCAAAGGGAATTGAAGCAGAACTTCTTTCTAATGTCCACAGACTGGTGACCCGGTGGAACAATTTAGTAAGACATTAAAGTCAATGTTAAAACAAGTTATAGAATATGGCAAAAACTGAGATTACCTATTTTTATACCTCCAACAGGGAGGTTCCCTAGGCATTTACAGGATTCAAGTTACTTTCGACCTTTTGAAATTCTCTTTTGAAAGTACCCTCTAGGAATACCAGATATTGTTAAGGAGACATGGGAAGAGGGGAGTGACTCCCTTCAAAACTGTACTGAAATATTATTCCCCCTCCCCTGGATTTGTTAACAATGGTGACACTGATACTCTATGAACACACGGCTGCCCCCTCCCCTGGATTTGTTAACAATGGTGACACTGATACTCTATGAACACACAGCTGCCCCCTCCCCTGGATTTGTTAACAATGGTGACACTGATGCTCTATGAACACACAGCCATAACACAGGAGACCCAGCAGGGAGTGTATAATAGCAATATTAGAAGGTGTGCATGTCGGGGGTCTGTTATTAGGCTTAGAAACTTGAACCAAAATGTTATCTACCTACTGTGACATCCCTTCAAGGATGTTAGATTAGGTCACATCTTACCTCTCAAGCTGAACACTGAAGGTTACTTATGGTGTTAACAATTGTTCTACTAACCCTCACACTGATATCAATTGTTTAAAAATCCTGTAGCCCTCTGCTGCAAGGCTCCTGACTAGTGCATGTAGTTCCCAGTGTATTATACCAGTTTTGCATAGCTTACATTGGCTTCTGATTAAATGCAGAATAATTTACAAGGTCATTATGTTACCATATTTGTCTATTTGCAGTTGGGTCCCTTATTACTGAAAGACTCGGATCTGCAATATTGCCCTATCCAGGCCTTGCACTCAGGTTCCCAGGGGCTGTCGGTGGCTCTGCATGTGAATTGTGAAACATCTGCAGCTTGCTCATTTTCTTTCAGGTGTCTGTCCTGTGGAACTTAAAACCTTGGTAGCTTCAGCATGACCTTTCCCTGGCCAGCTTCCCAGGTCACTTAAAGCCTAATTATTTGAATAAACGTTTGACATGAAGGATTACTATTGTTTTATTTGGTTACTGTACTTTAATCAGTCTCACTAACTCATCAGGTAGTGTACTCACCTTCAATCCTGGAAGATCTGCATGTTCTGTTCCCATACCAGGTAGCTGGAGTCATTTTCAAATATTGACACTACAATGCAGCATAATGGTGCTGATACATTCCTGAGTATGCCATCCTTTGGTTGAGATGTTAAACTGAGACTCTATCTGCATGAGTTGGTGGCAACTCCAAAAAATACAAAATAACCCACACTTATTAAAAAGAGTAAGGAATTTCCATGGTGGTCTGGGCAAATTTTCCAAAGTCAGTTTGGACACCACCTTAGGTATCCCTGAAAAGAGGCCATTGGCCTAGTGGGACTAACCTAGTCAGAAAATATAAATTAACAAATATATAAATTAAAAAGAAATTCTACCTCTACTGACAGCCTAAAGTGCATTGGGTGTTAAACCAGAGATTTTAATACTGTTAGCAAATTGCAAGGCCATTTGATGTTGCAAAGTCTTTCAAACCCTAATCTTATGTTGGGTGAAGTTAGTCCGGACTTCCATTTTTTGTGAATAAAGCTATTTTATGAAGAACCTGAAGAATGCATACACACACACATGCACGCACACACACACACACACACACACACACACACACACACACACACACACACACACACACACACACACACACACACGTGCACACATGCATGCTGCACTAAGTAAGTACCAAAAACAAGGCGATAAGGCTGAAAAAAATCTTATTTTAGTAACGTGCATTATATTAGCATCCTTTAGCATGAAAATAATTCTACATAATCTATCATATATGTTATTAGCATCATTTCTTGTGAATGCTCTAGAGCTAAGCAAAGATTTCTAGGGTATGTGTTATTCTGAGCAGTAGACTTTAGTCTGCAGCTGAAAATGGACCCAGTGGAACGGATACTCAGATGTTGATAGGCAATGGTACTACACAGAAATTATCCACTCAAGAATTATTCTAAAATTTTCACATTTACGACATCTAGAAGCTTAAAATCCTCACTTGTATTAAGCTTTCCCCTGAGTGAACTGTGCTTGTGATGTTTTATTCTCTATTGTCTGTGGCAAATTATAGAATCAATGTGCATATTTTGATAGCACGAATCTTTTGAGTTAATATACTCCAACTGACATCTGTAAGCCAAAAGATAATCTTCCATGAATAAAACTATTATTCCTTTGTTATGAAACCCCATTACTGGGAAATATCTTAATTTTCTTAAATCTTTAACATTTTTGCCTAGCTTCACTTTGACATTTTTCTTCAGCACTTGCATATACAGCAGAGTCTTTTTATCTTTAGAAGCTGTCCTTGTGAATGAACAGATACTAACAGCGTCATTGTTTTCTTTTGTGATGCCCAGCTTACCCTTCAGCAAGGTATATTTATATCCTGTCACTGATATTTTTGCATAAAAAATGCACTATGACCCACTATTGTAGCGTGCTGCATGACAGGTACGAATGAAAGAATCAAAGGTTCTGAGGTAGCTTTTATTCAAGTGGAGGTTGCAAGGTTTTTAAATATCTTTAAATGTTTTCTCTACGCTGTACAATGACATCCTTCAAAGTGTATATATCAATTTATTACTTGCTAAGATCATTTATGATGTTTAATTAATTTGCTGCATGTGTGTGCGGGGCTTTCATTCCCTTTTAGTTCTTTAACATATTTAAACACAACTATATAGTAGAACAAATCTTGTATGTTTGCTTTCTTTTTGAAGTAGTTAACTGCCATCGTGCATATGTCCTCATTCTAGGCTGATCCTGATATACAAGCAGAAACATAAAATACAAGCAAGAATAAAAGCAAGACTAATGCAGCCAGCCAAACCACGCTCATGTTTGCAGTCTGATGATCATGCCACCATTTTAAAAACCACGCTCATGTTTGCAGTCTGATGATCATGCCACCATTTTAAAAACCACGCTCATGTTTGCAGTCTGATGATCATGCCACCATTTTAAAAACCACGCTCATGTTTGCAGTCTGATGATCATGCCACCATTTTAAAAACCACGCTCATGTTTGCAGTCTGATGATCATGCCACCATTTTAAAGTAGTAATACAATTTTCCCTGCTAGATAAGTAATCTCTTTTAATTGTTTACACAGTTAGACCAGGGAGGGTGGTGGTTCTCAAAATCATTATAAAGTCATTGACAAAATAGACTGACTTTATGTTTTTTTACATTTCTCACTAAAAACATTTATATTACATTTTCTCTAGTTCTCACTGCTAAGGGTTCTATCACCACTACAAGTAACAGAATGCATCCCTGCCTACTTCCTTATGCCTGATTTACTGGATGTGAAATATTTTTATTTTACTTATGTGTTGACATTGATTACTGGGAAAGTCCGACTGGGTAGGTGCCCATTTTCAGTGGCAGCCCAGGGAAAAAAATCTCCAAAGTACTACAAAAGCATTTTAAGAACAATAATTTTACAATCTTCTAAAATAATATGTTTAACAACATCTACAGTTTAAATAATTATACCAAATTAGACATAATATGAAAATATTGGTTAAGAATAGATACAACTTATATAACAGTGATTTAATATTTAGAGACATTTTAGCCAGTTTACAGAGAATTAAAGGTAAGTTAGTATAATAAAACAGGAACTATGATATGAAGCGAGAGAAAAAAAAACAGGGTTATGGTATATTTAGAAAGAAAGTCGGGAGAATAAATGAAATAAGGAAGTGAGTGAAAAAGGGAGAGTAAGGAGGTATACGGTATGAATAGGGAGGTATACGGTATGAATAGGGAGGTATACGGTATGAATAGGGAGGTATACGGTATGAATAGGGAGGTATACGGTATGAATAGGGAGGTATACGGTATGAATAGGGAGGTATACGGTATGAATAGGGAGGTATACGGTATGAATAGGGAGGTATACGGTATGAATAGGGAGGTATACGGTATGAATAGGGAGGTATAAGGTATGAATAGGGAGGTATAAGGTATGAATAGGGAGGTATACGGTATGAATAGGGAGGTATACGGTATGAATAGGGAGGTATACGGTATGAATAGGGAGGTATACGGTATGAATAGGGAGGTATCACGGTATGAATAGGGAGGTATACGGTATGAATAGGGAGGTATACGGTATGAATAGGGAGGTATACGGTATGAATAGGGAGGTATACGGTATGAATAGGGAGGTATAAGGTATGAATAGGGAGGTATAAGGTATGAATAGGGAGGTATACGGTATGAATAGGGAGGTATACGGTATGAATAGGGAGGTATACGGTATGAATAGGGAGGTATACGGTATGAATAGGGAGGTATACGGTATGAATAGGGAGGTATACGGTATGAATAGGGAGGTATACGGTATGAATAGGGAGGTATAAGGTATGAATAGGGAGGTATAAGGTATGAATAGGGAGGTATACGGTATGAATAGGGAGGTATACGGTATGAATAGGGAGGTATACGGTATGAATAGGGAGGTATACGGTATGAATAGGGAGGTATACGGTATGAATAGGGAGGTATAAGGTATGAATAGGGAGGTATACGGTATGAATAGGGAGGTATAAGGTATGAATAGGGAGGTATAAGGTATGAATAGGGAGGTATAAGGTATGAATAAGTACTTGTTCATATTTAGGGATATAGTTGATCCTGGAGTTGAGCAATAACAGTTAGAAATATTTAACAATACAGCTCAATTCTTTTTTTTTTTTTGGGGGGGGGTAGGAAAGTGGAAAGGTATGTGTAGTGGGAAGGTAGAATTAGAGAGTTAAACTTAAAGGTAGGATAGATATAGTTAGACTTGTAGCTAGGTGGTGGGAATATGTAGATTATAGGTGGCATGCATTTAATGGTAGTATTAAAAGTAGAAAGTGACAGAGAAGAAAAAATATGTTAAGATATTTGTATGGATGTGTGGACTAGGATACTAAAGATTAGAGATAACTCATATGGTGTAACAGTATGACATACGTAAGTATATTTGCTATGTGAAACAGTTGTGCTAGATTAAGGAGGCTGCGGCTATGTGTTGCATGTGCAGCTCGGGTTATCAGTGAGATGTTTTAGTTTTCTTTTAAAGCAGATTATGTTGTCTAATTCTGTAACTGATGATGGGGGGTGTACCATGGCTTAGTTATGGAATGGGAATAGAGACAGCTACCTGCTCTTTTACTAGGTTTTGATACTTTAAGTAGGTGTTTGTTGTTAGAAGGTAGATTTTTGGATGGGACGTAAGGTTCAATGATATTTTTAAGGGAAGGGCAACACTTGGGTTTATAAATGAGTTTATGGGCAAAGGTAAATTGCGTGTAATGTAGGTAATGTACAAATTCTAGCCAGTTTAGTTCTCTGGTGGCCTGGCAATGATGGGTACGATTTGGTTGGGCTGATGCGAATTTTGCAGTCTTATAATAACAGGACTGCAGTTTGTGATGCAAAGCGTTGTGAAGATTGGTGAAGATAGGAGACCCATATAGTAAGGTTGGAAGGAGAAGACTTTTTGAAAGTTTTATTTGGATGGATTTGTCAAAGTATTGTTTGTTTCTGTCAAGTTTGCCTATTTTTAAGTGGGTTTTTTGTATTGCATTATTAATATGCAAGTCAAAGCTAAGTTTGCTGTCAATAGTAATTCCTAGCAGTTTGGCCTGATTTACTAACTTGATTGGGGTTTTATTTATGGAGTATATATTAAAGTCTGTGGGAACAAGTTTAGATGCAAAGATGAGTAGTTTAGATTTATTAGGGTTAAGTAATAGCTGTGATTGGTTTAGCCAGAGTTCTATAGATTTAAAGGCTTTTTCTGTTAAATTTTCAAGGTCAGAGAAGTTATTGGAGGTACAGATTATGGTTGAATCGTCTGCATATTGTATGGTAGTGCAGTCAGAGGGAACTTTATGCAGGTCATTTAAAAAAAATGTTGAATAGTAGGGGTCCTAAGATTAACCCCTGGGGCACTCCTATGTTATTTGGAAGAAAGTTAGAGAGGTTATTCTGCCATTTTATGGATTGCTATCTGTTTTCCAAGTAACTAGTGAACCAGGTTAGGGAGGCATCAGAGCATCCTAGTGATTGCAGTTGATGGATAAGTTTGATGTGGGAGACTGTGTAAAATGCTTTTGAAAGATCCAGTAACAGGACTGATGTAAGTAGGTTACTATCTAGGGCATTATATATGAAATTTGTGAAGGAGACTAGGGCAGTAATTGTTCTGTGGGATGGTCAAAAACCATGTTGTGAAGGAGTTAGTAGGTTGTTGCTGGTTAGATATTCCGCCAGTTATTTTGTTGTTTTGGATACTTTTATATATGGTAACAAGCTGTATATGTTACTTGATGAGGTAGTTCTAACCAGTTTAGGCTTTTTGGTGCTATGCAGTGGTGGGTTCTGAAAGGGATATTTGCTGCACATGTAGCTGCTTTGTTATTGCATTGTTCAAGTTTTGCTTTTTGTGATGCCTGGAAGTTATTAAGGATGTGAACACCATAAAGCAGTGGAGGAGGAGGGGTGATCACCATAGAGTAGTGGGGGAGGAGGGAGGTAGGTAATGGCAAGTGCAGTTTTACTCGCTTTGGTGAGAAAGTGAGGGCCTGTAGGGTGATGATTCCGTCTTCTTCATCCCTCAATTTTAATAACAGTGTCGGGGCAGCAAAATCCCAAGAAAGCAGGGGCAGGAATGACACCTCTATTTACAATGAACAGCCTTAAAAAAAAAAAAACTATTGCCGCATCTCTGCCTTTGTAGTTATAAACCCCCTCTGTTTCATCAGTCAGGTCTAAGAACCCTTCTTTTTTTCATTTATTTGGGTCTGTAAAATTCCTCTGTTTATGCTCCATTGACTGAGACAGCTTCACACCACTTAAAAATCTAATAATTATTGGATCATAGAATCATAGGCGATTACTAGGCTATCAACCCGGAGGTGATTTCAAGCCTAGATGTTTCATGCCAATGTAATACCATAGATACTCTAGTCAATACCCAAGATTGTATTTATTAATGACTGTCCATGTCTAGGAGAGTTGTGGGAGCTATCCCCAGTAAAAATGTACAGTGCCCCATCGACTCATTCAGGTTCCTTTTGAACAGTGTCATAGGGGTGCGCTGCTTTACAGAAGCCATATATATAATTATTTGTAAATAATTCTGAAAACAGCTTAACATTTCTGCCCTACTGTATGCTAACTGATCTGACTGAGTTTTTATTCTTGGTACTGAATTTTGCACTTGGTTTATTTTCAGTCTTGTTGCCAAGTTCTTAAAAGCCTGAAGTAATAATAATACAACATAGTGACACATCAGCTTTTCTAGATAAATGTCAGTAACATTCTGCAGAAGTTCCTGAATTTATTTACTTAAACACAGGAATTCTTCCCCTTTCTTTGACTTCAACCTCTGTTACTCACTTTCAAATGCCTTCAGTTCTTTCTGTTTTTATATAACCCTTTCCTCCCACTTTATTACTTACCCTGCCATTTTCTTGGTATTTATTTTTATTTATTATTTATTTATTCTTTTATTTATTTAATTGCGGCTACCAGGGTATAACACTGATCAAACAAAACAAGATACAAGCAAAGCCTTTATTTAATGTATATAAGGGGTGTTTCCAAAGTAAGTAGCGAGCAAGTGCATATAATTTGCAACAAAGTGTTAAGAGGACTGTGTGACATTGCTTCTCTGTAGACTCACTCACAGCTTTATCACAGTGTCCTCACTATGGGGTTGCAAACTGAAACTGACAGATATTATTGAATCTGCTGACTATGACGCAGTCATATTCATACCCACCATATACACTGCCCCCAGGGAACAATGACATGGGTAGGACTGACTTGGAGATGTTCACTGATGAAGCTATACATATAGTCTCCTTAAGTAAAGTCCTTAGGTTTTCAACTAGTGCTTTGTGACAAAATGTTGACAACGTGTTTTACCGGTCTTCTTAAGCAGCAGGCAAGAACAATGACTAATATCATCAGGAGTGAATTATTCTTCAGTCAAGTTAAGGTTATCACTGTCTGGGAAAAAGGAAAAACTTCAAGAAAAGGTTCAGTGCATAAGTTAAGATAACCTTCACTAAAGGCAGCAGGGAAACTGGATTGTTGGTAGCAAATTCACAAAACATGTAATATCTTTTTTCATACTGCAGTTTGGGGTATTTCAAAATAACATTAAAACGCATCCTGTCCTACTCCAGAAGTTTTAAAATAAAATGAAGGAAACTGAGGCAAGATTAATTGTGAATGTATATCATAATAATGTTATTACATAAACATGGCTTAATTACAGCAGTCTGCCTCTTTCCTTGCCTGGAGACAATGGACACCACATATATAGACATACTAGAATAGAACAATGAATTTCTTTCTACATGTCTTTTAAGGTTTTTTTTTTATTTACATGTTGATGACTGGGTTAATCCCACTAAGCCAATGGCCCCTTTTCAGGGGATACCTAAGGCAGTATTTATATTGCAAGAGGAAAGGTACAATTTTTCCCAACTCTGGAAGATGGGGACTTGGTTTAACACTAGCCATTAGGGTGGTCCATGGGATGGAAAAATAGGATATAGCCCTTTTCTGTAGACTTCCTAAATATCATCCATAGTTTGATACTGTATTTTGTAAAATAAAGCAAAATTGCTTTCACAATGACTATGATTATATTGCTGGGGATATCAGTGCCATCTGAGTTGACTGGTGTATGCCTGTTTCAAAGTCAGAGGTGATAAAGACAGTAATTAGAGACAGTATCACATTTAATGATGAATAAACTGCAGATGACACTACAACAGGAGACCACACTTTCAGTGTTATAGAGGTTAGCAGCAGAGTTGCAGTTATCAACCATCACACTCAGCTAGGCCTTCTCGTCAGGTATGCATTTCTTGGGAGTTGGTTTTCAGACTGCATAAGATATGTGATAAGAAAAACAAAATTAGGAATTTTTTAAAATCCAGTTTTGATGCAATAAATTGTAATATAGAACAGAGAGAGGGAATGTATGGAAGGCAAAAATGCTGAAAAGTGATGGGAAGTTTTTGTATGACTTTATATATGAGATGTTTGATAAGTGTGTACCTCTAGATAGTGTAAATGGTGAATGGACAACCACTCTGGTGGTCAATTGGTCTGTCATGAAATAGGAATAGAATGCAGAAGTTGCAGAAGATATATAAGGCTCCCAGTGAAAAAAAAAAACAAAATTTGTTAGTCCATGGTTAGAAGAAGATTTAGGAGCTTGGTTAGAAAACACAGACATGCCTATTTGGAAAAGTTGACTGTAAACATGATGAAAAATAACAAGATATTGTTTAAGTACTTTAGGTTTTTGGGAATGACTTGGTGTTGAACATTTGTTTAAGTAAAGATGGGCATTGCATCACTGAAGCAGATAAACTGGTAGGGGTGTTTGCTGAGAGTTTCTTCAGAGGTGGCCTTTAAAATGGCACAACATCTTTGATAGGGGGCATTAATGTCCATATTGACTGTCCTGTAATTTCAATCAATGAATCTTAAATTCTGTCAAGTCAGTTTCTGCATCTGGACTTGATGACCGGAATTTTTTTTTCTAAGTTCATAGGTTCATAGGTTGGTACTAGGCTATCAGCCATAGGGCCTATATAAGCCTAGTCATAACAATTCCCTGGCTGTTTCTTCCCACACTATTTACTTCCCTGGACCCCTGTCTAGCAGGGCGACTGACGTGATCGTCAGGGGGAATTTCCTTTCTCCCATCCAATTGTCAAGGTTCCTTTTGAAGAGGCCATAGAGGTGCTCTGCTTGACATGTATGGGCAGTCTATTCCAGAGTCTGAGGAGTCTCTGGGTCAGGAACCAATTCCTCCAGCATGTTTTGTTTATTGTGATGACAAGGTTTAGATCCCTGGAGCATGTGACTCTGAGGGATTGGGATTTCCTTAAGTGTAGCATGTCCAACAGCTCTGGGTTTGACATGGCCTTGTATGTTAAGCAGAGATAGCCTCTGAGTAGACGATAGGTGACAGAGTATAGCGGGGGAGGTTTTCAGGTGGTCATCCAAGGGCATCTGCTTTAGGCCTGTGATTCTTTTAGTGAGGTATTTCTGCGGACTTTCCAGTTGTTGCAGATGTCTTGAGAGGTACATACCAAACGAGGCGTTGTATTATATAATGGGTCTAATGAGGGATGAGTACAAGGGGACAATGACCTCCTTTTTTCTGGATGAAAAGCCCTTAGTGATGAGGCGTGCCACATAGAAGGATTTCCTGACTGTTGTGGCAATGTGGTTATCGAAGGTGAGACCACTGTCCACCTGTGTCCCTAAGTCTCTTATCACACTTTTGGTGTTTAGTGTACTGCCACCTATGTGGTAATTCATAGGTTCATAGGTTCATAGGTTCATACTAGGCTATCTGCCCAAGGGCATTTATAAGCCTAGCCCATAGTTATTTGGCTTTCGCCACCCCTTTAGTTTGAATAAAACTATGCCTATTATTTTGCTGTGCCTCTGTCAAGCAGTAACACTGAAGTAATCCCTGGGGTATATCTGCGATCCCCCATCCATTGGTCAAGATTCCTCTTGAACAAGGCCAGCGAGGTGCTCTGCCTCACATGTACCGGGATTTTGTTCCACAGCATAGGGAGTCTCTGGGTGATGAATCTGTCCCTCCAGCACGTTCTATTAATAACCGTGTCAAGGTTTAAGTCTCCCGCCCTTGTGGTTCTGAGGGATCTAGATTTTTTGAGGTGAAGCATATTCATCAAATCAGGGTTTGACATGGCCTTATATGTCAGGCACAGGTCACCTCTGAGCAAGCGGTATGAGACTGAATAGAGCTGGAGTTCTTTCAGTCGAGCAGCATAAGACATATTTTTGAGACCCTTTATCCTTTTGGTGAGGAACTTTTGGGGCCTTTCCAGCTGCTGCAGGTGTCGGGTCAGATACATTCCGAATGGGGCATTGTACTCAATCATAGGTCTAATGAGTGATGAGTACAGGGGGATGATGACCTCCCTTGAGCTATATGTGAATCCCTTCATGATCAGGTGGGCAATGTAGAAGGTTTTCCTAACTACTTTAGCAACATGAGTGTCAAACGAAAGGCTACTGTCAACCTGGGTCCCCAGATCCCTGATGACTTCTTCTGTGCTCAGTGGATTGCCACCTATATGGTAGCTAGGGGTACCCTTGTTTTTCCCGAAGGGTATGACTATGCATTTCTTGGCATTTAACTTTAGGCCATGGCTCTGGCACCAGTTATCCGTTTCTGTGAGGCCCTTCTGAAGGATATCTGTGTCAGATGTGTTTTCGACTATGGCGCCCAGTTTGCAGTCATCTGCAAACTTTGTCAGCCATAACCCTCCTGTGTTTGCTTGTACTTCAGAAAAGTAGATGCTGAACAAGAGTGGACCCAGGACTGAGCCCTGTGGGACACCACTTGTGACAGGCTTTGAGTCTGACATGGCTCCAGCAATTCTGACCCTGTGGGTTCTGTCACTTAGCCAGTTTGCAACCCATCTTGTGATGTATTGGTTTACATTCAAGCTGATGAGTTTTTCGATGATACCTGAGTGGGGTATTGTGTCGAAGGCCTTTGCCAGGTCAAGGTAGGCTGTATGAACTGCCTTTCCCTCATCAATGGCCTTGGTGACTGTCTCGAAAAAGTCAACCAAGTTTAAAAGGCATGATCTGCCTTTGACAAAGCCAAACTGGGTTGGATCCAAAGTCTGCAAGTTCCCTATGTCTTTATTTATGAGTTCCATTATGATCCTCTCCATGGCTTTGCAGATAAGGCTTGTCAAGCTAATGGGACGGTAATTTCCAGGGTCGGTGGAGGCACCGCCCTTGTGAAGTGGGACCACAGTCGCCGTGCACCACTCCTTGAGTACGTATCCTGAGGTGAGGCTAAGATTAAACAGCTGTCCTAACTGCGGGTTTAATTCCTCATTGAGTTCGTGGAGCACACAGCCGGGGACACCATCAGGTCCCATGGATGCTGTGTTTTTTGCTTTGGAGAGAGCAGTTCTCACCTGGGCGTTGGAGATGTTTGGGGGCTACAATCCTCTGGTATAGATATCTCTCCTTTTGGGGGGGGGAGAAGTTTGCACTGAATCTGTCAGCCAGTATGTTGGCAATGTGTGTAGGTTCAGTAATCTTCACATCATTTTGAACTAATTCTGAGCATATCTGGGAGTTTCCTCCTAGGTTTCTAACATAGCTAAAGAAGGCCTTATGATTGTCTTTTGAGTCCTTGGCGATTTTTCTCTCAAAATTTGCCTTGGATGATTTTATGAGAGCTCTTAGTTTTTTACTTATAATGATCAAAGGTGTCTTACCTTTCAAGGATTTTGCTCTATCTTGTAGTAGCTTCCTCCTTTTGTTGTAGAGCTTGTTTATGGCTGGGGTCCACCAGACTGGATGCTTGTTTGGTACAAAGAGTCTTAGTTTTGTTTGGGATTGCCTGATCCATGCAGTCCTGTAGGTGCTGGTAGAAGGCATTTGTAAGTGATTCAGCGGCTTGAGTAATGTTTACCACTGGCTCAGGGGCCTTAAAGGAGACCACACTAGTTTTTAGAAGTGTGAAGTCGGCTTTTGAGAAGTTTTTTACTGTGGTCTTTTATTTCAGGTGGGGGGGATGAGGACCTCCAGCGAGATTAGTTTATGATCTGATCTCACCAGTGAGGGGTATACTTCTGGTGTTGAACATTGTGATCCCATGTTCGTGATGATGAGATCAAGTATGTTTTCTCCTCTTGTGGGGATGGTGACTAGTTGTTCCATGGCATTTGAGTTTATGAACTCCAGGAACCTTTGGGCTAGAGTGTTTGGGCTTGAGTAGTGTTCCCAGTCTATATTAGGGTAGTTGAAGTCACCTAGTATGATGGTGTTTGGAGATACATTTATCCCCTCCATTGTTTTCAGGAAGGCCATGTGAGGTTCCTGAGTTTGAGAGAGTGGCCTGTAACATGCTACAAATTGCAGAGCAGTCTTGCCTATGGTTAATTGCACCTGGATGGTCTCCGATGCATCGTGCGTTGCCACCAACCTTGAGGTGTGGGTGTCCTTTATGAATATGGACACCCCCCCTCCTTTCTTGGTGTTGTCCGGATTTTGGGGCGGGAACGCATGATATGAGGTGAAACCTGATCGTTCTGGGGTGCTCTCAGGAGCCTTGAACCAGGTTTCAGTCACAGCACAGACATCGATGTTCTCCATACTGAGAAGGGCCTCGAGTGCGTGCATCTTGAGATTGAGACTTCTGGCATTGAGCAGCATTACCCTTAGTTTTTTTACTTTTTTGTGTTCTAGGGTGGTAGGTTTAGAATTTGAGCCTTGCCTAAAAAAGGCACTATGGGGGTGGCAAGAGCCTTTGCCAATATACGGAAGCCTAGGGGTGACAGGTGCAAGCCGTCCCTTGCGAAGCAACGTGGCTTGTCCAGCATGTCATCCCAGGCAGACAGACATTGGATCCCCTTTGAATGACACCAGAATTTAAGCCAATTATTAAAGCTGATCATCTTATCACTGTATTGTGGCATCATTCTAGGTGAAGGTAGGATACTGCTCAAGGTCAGGGTCATACCTGCCTGGGCTACATAATCAGAGAGCTCCTCAATGTCTCTTTTCATGTAGTCCAAGGAGGTACGTCTCAGGTCGTTGACACCAGCGTGGACAATGACTGAGTCGTACTTGTACCTGCTGTTGAGAGACCTGAGTGCTTGTGTTATGTGGCGGATTCTAGCGCCCGACAGGCAGCTTACTGTGACCTTCTCCTTACTCAGTCTGGTGAGCGGACGTCAGTGTGTCTGACTATGGAGTCACCTATGACAAGTATGTTTGGTGTTGTATTTGGCCTTAAGGGCAGTGACTGCTTTGCACACTGATTTTGTTGTTTATGTGTTGTTTGTGTGGTGTATTGAGTTTGCAGTTGCTTGGGTGTCTGCTTTGGAGGCCTCTGCTGTTTAGGTAAATTTTACTCAGAGCCTCCGAGTATGTCTTAGTGTGTTTATGTGTTTGATTCAGTGGTGTGGTTGAGTTATGTGAGACTGGTATTGTGGTGTGTGTAGTTGCCTTCTCCTCCTGCCTGGTCTTGCCAGTCCTGAGTTGAGAGAGCTCAGCCTCCAGTCTGGCTAAATAGCTGCATCTCTCACAAGTGTTAGTGTTACGTGGGAGGAGGAGAGGGTTGTCCGTGTACATGAGGCAATTGTAACATTGTCTCAGAATTCCCAGATTCACCAACTGGGCAGGAGAGGATGCCAGCATCTGACCCTTCGACATGCTAGAAAGAATTATGAGTTGGTATGAGACAGAAAAGTAGTGGGCTTAGCAGGGACGTGGGCACTCCTGGGGGGTTTTGCTAGTGAGAGATTTGTATAATATAGGAGCGCTTGACCTGCAAAGAGAATGCTTATAAGACAAGGGATATGCTTATAAGACAAGTGCTGAGCTTTTTGAGAAGAAAAAGCTATTTGGAACAAGTGCTGCACTTTTTAGTGTAGGTGTAAACTGTTTAGGTTCCTAACAGAGCGGTTCTAAGGGAAAAATTGAAGAACAGACTTTCTGGAGCCATGGGTACGTGTTTTTTCCCAATGGGGATAATTATACATTTCTTGGCATTGAGCTTGAGCCCATGGCTCTGGCACCAAGCATCTGTTTCTGTAAGGCACTTTTGCAGAGTATCCACATCATTTGGGGATTCAATAATGGTTCCCAGTTTGCAGTCATCTGCAATCTTTGTTAGCCAGAGTCCTTTAGTGTTGGCCTGTACTTCAGAGAAGTAGATGCCGAATAAGAGCGGTCCCAGGACTGAACCCTGAGGTACTCCACTTGTCACTTGCCTGGAGCTGGATTTGGAATCGGCTACTTTTACAGTGTGGGTTCTGTCAGTAAGCCAGTTGGCAACCCATCAAGTGATGTAGGGATTAATGCCCAGCTTAGTAAGTCTATCTATGATTCCAGAGTGGGGGATGGTGTCAAAGGCCTTGGTGAGGTCCAGATAGGCTGTATGGACCACCTTACCCTCGTCCATGGCTCTAGAGACTGATTTGAAGAAGTCAGTCAGGTTCAGGAGACAAGATCGGTTCTTAACGAACCCAAACTGGGTGGGGTCCAGTGTTTGAAGGTTGCCAATGTCTTTGTTTATAAGTTCCATGATAATGCATTCCATGGCCTTGCAGATCAGGCTCATCAGACTGATGGGGGTGATAGTTCCCGGGATCCAAGATGGATCCCCCCTTGTGGAGTGGGATAACTGTAGCTGTGCACCACTCAGTGGGCATGAAGCCTGAGGTGAGGCTATGATTAAACATGACACTTAGGTGAGGTGCCAGTTCATTTTGTAGTTCATGTAATACACAGCCCAGGATGTCATCTGGTCCCATGGATGCTGTATTCTTAGCTTTGGAGAGTGCATTTTTTACCTGTGTGGCCGTTATTACCAGAATTTGGCAATCTTCCAGTATTGAGATGGGCCGTTTAAGGGGTGAGAGTGGCGTGAAGTTGGCACTGAACTGATCTGCCAAGGATATTGGAAATATCCTTGGGATCAGTATATTTAATGCCATTCTGTTGTAGCTCAGAGCAAATCTGAGCATTGCCATTTAGATTCTTGACATAGTTATAGAATGCCTTGTGGTTGTCTTTGGAATCTTTGGGAATTTTATTTTCATAACTAGCTTTGGAGGATTTTATGAGGGATCTCAGCTTCTTACTGAGGCTGGTAAGGGAGTTTTTTGCATTCTGGGATTTTCCTCTTTTCTGCAACAGTTTCTTCCTTTTGTTGTAAACTTTGTTTATGGCAAGGGACCACCAGATTGGCTTCCTTTTTTTGGAGAAGAGCATCTTGATTCTATTTGGGATGGCACAATTCATGTATGAGTGGATGTGCTCATACAGTGCCTTAGTGTAGGCTTCAGCAGTCGAACTTTCAGTTCCTGTCTGCATGGGTGTCATGAAGTTTGTTACTTCTGACTTGATTAGCATTTAGTTGGCTTTGGAGACATTTTTATGGAGGTTTCATTACTGGGGGGTGGGGGTGGGATGTGGATGTTAAGGGTGATTAGCTTATGGTCAGACCTGACCAACGATGGGGTGACCATGGGTGTGGAGCATCGATTTCCCATGTTGGTAATGACCAGGTCTAGGTTATTGGAGCCCCTGGTGGGACTATGGATTAGTTGATCCAGGGAATTGGAATTTATTAATTCCAAGAACCGCTGGGCAAAGGCAAGTAGTTTTCCCAGTTAATGGCAGGGTAGTTGAAATCACCCAGTATTAGGGTGTTTGGTTGTATCTTAATATTTTCCTGTATGTTTAGAAAGATGTTGTGAGAATCTTGGGGCATGGTGGGGGATCTACAATTTGGATTGCAATCTTACCAAGTGTTAGTTGCAACTGGAGAATTTCAAATGCATTGTGTTGGGCAACTAGCCTGGTGGTGAGAATATCCTTGGTGAATATGGACACTCCTCCACCTTTAGTGTTACAGGACATAACTAATATGTCCTATGCAGTCCGCCCCAAAGCCCTATCCATGTATTCTGTCTCCTACAGGCTTTTGAGGGGAGATCTATGCCTGGCATACAGGGCATTGTCAGATCCCACTCTGGTGAACCCTCTTGCATATACACAAAACAAACAGGACCAGAATTACCTATTCTAAAGACTTAAACTTTGCCTGTGATATAAATAGGACCTGCTGGAGAGATAGGCATGTGTCCCAGAGATTACCCCATTTATGGAACAGGCTTCACATCCATGTGAAGAAGAGTTCTTTCCTAACCCACTTCAAGTGGAACTTGGACAATTGGATGGGAAACCGGAAATTCATCCCTGGTTTGGCACCTATGTCTCTAATGGACACAGTTAAACTGCAAAGGGTTCATCTCCCAGGACCATGCTTACACTTATTAAGGGTATCAGAACATGTATGAGATTTGGGATGCATGGCTAGGGTTAAAAAGGCCCTTGTGGTCATTACCCTATTAAACACTTATGAACCTGTGAATCTAAGAAACTATTTCTCTGAAGTCCAGGTGAACATAGATGGCCTTTGGCTTAAAAGTTTACAGATGACTGTCAACTGGATGTAATCATATAGAGTGCCCAACAATGTTAACATATTAGAGACATATTAGGCTCCGTACTTCACATATCCATGACCATAAAAAGAGTCCACAAAAAATTAGGAGCGTTATACAGAAATAAGCAACTTCTCACCAAAGCAGCAAAGATTTCAATAACAAATTCCCACCTTATCTCCACCCTACTTTATGCCTCTCCAATATATACCAACCTAAGGCAATGCGATCTAAACAAGCTAGAGACCTGCTACAACAAAATCACTAAATTCGCCACAGGTGCATCCTACCGTAGTCACCACTGTCTCTCACTTGCTGAACTGGGCTGGCTTGAACTCCCTCAGCTCCTTCAATGGTATCAACTCTCACTCGCCCACAAACTAGTAAACTATCCACTAAATGCCCCATCCCTCCAGAATCTACTCCAATCCTATCGCACCACCAGACCAGTAAGATCCAGCAACAAAAATCACTTGCAGATCACTAAAGCCAATAACTCTGCTGGTGAAGCACTATTCTCTTGCATCATAGCCAAATTATGGAACTCCCTTCCACCCACAATTACCTCCATACCATCATGCACCCACTTCAAAACTTTACTAAAAGCACACCTAAAAACATGCTGGCTATGCCCTTGCAACTCCCACTCTTAATATTACCCACCCCATCCAACCATTACCTTTCTTTCCACTCCACTAACTTCCTTGATTATAGCAAGCTTAGATGCTCATAAGCCTAGTACTTATTATACAGCAGGAACTTCTTATTGTAACATTTGTTAATGTCTGTTATGTACTTCACAGATAAAGATTCTAGTTGTCTACTGATGTACTATGTTCTTCATCTGTAAATATGTTGTAAGTAATTGCTATGTTAAATTGTTAATCGCTATGTAATCCAATGTAACTACTGTCTGTTTATTTTAACTGTGGAGCTTTTCTCCCTGGGCCTCCACTGAAAATTGACCTATGTCCAGTTGGACACTCCCAGTCAGCAAATGTAAATAAATGAATAAATAAATAAAATAAATAAATAGAGAAAGGCCTGGCATAGACAAATGACTGGTGGCAAACTCATGGGCTGAAACTTAACACAAGAAAATGCTTCATTGTCTCCCATGGTAAAAAAGTAGCTATGCTAATTATGTTATACATAGCAACTATCTAAGCTTAAACTCAGTTGTGTGAGAATTGGAAACACAGTTTGATAGCAATCCAAACTTCAATCACTATACGCCCATAGTGGTAAGACATACATTCTACATTGCCCACCTCATAACTAAAGGCATCCCATCCAAGACCAGGGAGTTCATAGCTCCCCTGTACTAACCGCTTATCAGGCCACTAACTGAGTACAATGATCCCTTCTCTATGTAACTTACCAGACACCTTCAGCAACTAGACAGACCACAGAGGTTTCTGACCAAGAGAATTCAGGACCTCCAATACATGACATGCATGCAAAGATTTAAACATGTCACTGTATTCAGTATTATACAAGCTGCTGAAAGGCAACCTAGACCTGGCGTATAGAACAGTCTTGGATCCTGCCCTAATGTAAATGCTGGAGATCCACAAATCAAATGGGACAAGAATAATTTCCTGCAGGGATAAACCTAGCCCCTGACATAAACAGAACATGCTGGAGAGAGAGACATATCTCCAAGCGATTGCCACTCCTCTGTAATAAACTCCCACTGCATGTAAAGCAGTGCTCCTCAATGACCCTTTTCAAGCTCAAATTTGACAACTGGATGGGTGATTATAAATTCACCCCAGGGATGACACCACTGTCACTCATGGACAGGGCCAGTTGTTGCTCATCACAAAATCACTCTACTAACAAAAAACATCTGACCATGCTCAATAAAGGTACTTGGGCTGTTACACAGCTACGCTTATAAAGGCTCTAGGGCCATTAGCCTAATAACCTCCTAAGACTCTATAAATCAATGAACCTCTGCAGGCCTCCCATCATGCTCTCTCCTACATCCAGTGCTCATGTCATGTACTATATGTTGTCCTGCAGCCTTGTAAAAATCAGACTTGTGCCATGCCGCTTGCATAAATTACTGAGTCCTATAGTCTGTGTACTTGCATAAGTAGGGGTCCTGTTCTCACTGCAGTGAGGTGTGTGTGTGTGTGTGTGTGTGTGTGTGTGTGTGTGTGTGTGTGTGTGTGTGTGTGTGTCTGTGTGTGTGTGTGTCTGTGTGTGTCTGTGTGTGTGTGTGTGTGTGTGTGTGTGTGTGTGTGTGTGTGTGTGTGTGTGTGTGTGTGTGTGTGGTGTGCCTAGCCAAAAGAGCAGAAGTGTGTATCCTACAGTTACTGCTCCAATCTCACGGATTGACAGTATTTTGAAACTTGCACATGCCTACTCATCCATTTCATATTGGCCTCCCAACATCTACTCTCCTACATCCAGTGTTGATGTCATCCACTATAAATTGGCCTGCAGCCTTGTAAAAGTCAAACTTGTGTCATGGCATTTACATAAATTATTGCGTTCTGTAGTCCATATACATAGATAAGTAGGGGTTCTGTTCTCACTGCAGTCAACTGTGTGTGCATGTGTGATATGTGTGCGTGTGTGTGTGTGTGTGTGTGTGTGTGTGTGTGTGTGTGTATCTAGCCAGAAGAGAAGTGTGTATCCTACAGTTACCACACCAATCCCATGAATTGACAATATTTTGATACTTGCACATGCCTATACATCCATTTCATGTAGGCCTCCCAACACCTTCTCTGCAACATGCACTGCTGATGTCATCCACTATACATTGGCCCACAGCCTTGTAAAAGTCAAGCTTCTGTAAACTACTGAGCTCTATAGTCTGTGTGCCCAGATAGGTAGAGGTTCTGTTTTCACTGCAGTCAACTGGTGTGTGTGTGTGTGTGTGTGTGTGTGTGTGTGTGTGTGTGTGTGTGTGTGTGTGTGTGTGTGTGTGTGTGTGTGTGTGTGTGTGAGTGCACTTGCTTGACATTAGAGAGACCATTTTGCACTGTTATTCACATATTGTCCTCACCAGACACTGCTGATGTCATCAGCTATAAAATGCTGCCTGAAGCACTGCAAGTCAGACTTCAGCTGTGGTGTTTGCCTTAAATACAGAGTTCTGTGGTCTATGCACTTAGTTAGGGGTACTGTTCTGAGTGCAGTCAACTGGTGTGCGTGTGTGTGTGCACACATACGTGTGTGTGTTTGTGTGTGTGTGTGTGTGTGTGTGTGTGTGTGTGTGTGTGTGTGTGTGTGTGTGTGTGTGTGTGTGTGCACGTGTGTGCTTGTGTGAGTGCACTTGCTTGACATTAGAGAGAGCCTTTTACACAAGCATGTGGGACACTGTTACTGCCATATTCTCCTTACCAGATACTTCTAATGTCATCAGCAATATCTGATTTGTGGATGTGCACTATTCCCACCAGGACAGGGTCAGAGACTTGTCTGGGGGCCAGGCAGAAGTCACCTCATCCTATACAATACTGATTACAGTGACCTGGCTTTCATTCTATCCACATACAACATGGCATGGTTTCTAGGCCCTTTGCTTTCTTGGTGAGAAACCCCTGTGTCCTCTCCAGCTGCCACTTGTGTTTGGTGTGGTACATGCAAAAGAGAGCATTATACTTTTTAATTTCCCCAAATCTTTGGGATTTCTAATACCATGACGGGAATGAACCCTATTCCTAAGTCAAAGTATGATTAAAGTTCAAGAAATTAGTATTGTTTCAATCTTTGATGTCGGCCAAAAGTGCTCTTTGCAGAACCCACAATATGTCCAGTAATGACTCCTTTTGCAATTCGTATGGGGTTACATGGATTGGTAACATATCTAAATACAGTTGAAGATTCTTTTTTATAAGACCTGTTGCTCCTTCTACCGTTGGGATTGTCTAGGTATCTTTCATCCACATTGCTCTCATTTCTGCCTCCAGATCCTGATATTTTATGGCTTTGTGCCTCTCTGTACACAACACACTGTAGTCACTTGGTGTGGTAATTTCAGTAATCAATGCTACTTTTGTCTTCTTTTCATGGACCACTATATCCAGTTTTCTAGCATCTATCTTTTGAACTGTTGGTAATAAGTGATCACATGTGATATACACTTCTTTTCTGTGATGCATTGTGGCTCATGTTTCCAGTGTTTTTCAGCCACTTCAATACCATAATGTTTCTATAATCCCTAGTGCAACAGTCTTGCCACATTTTTATGCCTCTCAGTATACAATCCTTATGCCATTAGTATGTCACAACCAGCAATGAGGTGTACGACTGTTTCAATTCAGTTTTACAAAACCTACATTTGTCTGTTTCTCCCACATGTTCAATTGGGTTCCTATTGCGTGACTGAAAATTGTAAATGGCGAACGCGTATTGAGTGAACCCGATTGATCAAAACATCGCACGCATAACATGGAAATCCCCATAGGGAATATTTTCCCTTTACTTCAATGCAGTGCAATCTCAGATTAGGAATATTTAAGTAGCAGGGGTGTGGGGGACACAGCCCCCCACATGGGAGGTGCAGGGGGGCTTGTTCTCCTGCCTGCAGCATTTAGGTAAGTATAGTTTTTTATTTCAATTTTTTTATTATATTTTCGAAATTTCAAACATCACTCATATGGTGTCGACCATATGGCGTTCGATATTTGAAACTTTCGAAAATATAATATAGACCTGTTCAATGGACTTTTAACCTATGTGTACATAGCCTACTGTCTTGGGCCACCAATATTAACCTTTCATTTCTTGGTTTGAATTCACCTTTCCTTAACCATTCCTGCATTCCTTCCTGGTCAACATGAGGTTCTTTCAGATGTTTTCTATACTTGCAACTATATTTAAGCATTTTCCACATTTCTTGCCTTCTCATCTTCTCTTTCACTTTATATTATTTCTTTTATTTTTTTGGTACATTCAGTTGCTGCCTGATTTTTATCTTCTTCTGGTTTGATTTGAATTCCTGCTTAATACCAATATGCATCTGCTAGATTAAGCAGAGAAGTCATCTTAAATGTATTCTCCTCGTGTTTCAAAACTTTCACTACATTTGGGTCTTGTGAGGTCAGCAGATATGTGTGTTGTCCCACGATTGCAGATCTGTCAATGTAATCAATTTCAAGGAGGTTCATCCCTCCTTTGAAACGAGGAATATATAATCTTGGTATGCACTGATTTTTTATAAATCATTTGGTGAGCATGAAGGATTCTTCTTGTTTTCCAATATAGGTTCATAGGTTCATAGGTAGGTACTAGGCTATCGGCCCAAGGGCCTACGTAAGCCTAGCCAACAAGGTTCCCTGGCTTATGCCACCCAATGCCTATATATATATATATATATATATATATATATATATATATATATATATATATATATATATATATATATATATAATGTATGTATTTATATATATATATATATATATATATATATATATATATATATATATATATATATATATATATACAATATATAATCTATCCAACATGTTTTGGGAACAATCGATCACTCCAAAACTGTAAGTTAGGACAGGAAGAGCAAATTGGTTTATAGCTTGAATTTTGTTTCTAGATGTCAACACTGTTTTCAGGATTAATTTAAGTTTTCTAAAGTATTCCTTACTAAGCGTTACTCACATTTATTCATGTTTTATTGTTGATCCTTCATCAGTTCCCAAATATTTATACACTCCCTCTTGCTCAAGTTCTTTTATATCACATTCTTATCCCAAACTAATGTTTTCTTGGTGCTGCAGTTTTCCTGCTTTAAAGGTTGCTTTTGCACATTTATCAAGACAAAATGACATTCTTATATCATCTGAAAAAGTTTTGACAACCTGCAGTTGTGCTTTCAGTTCCTCATCTGATGAGATATATGTTTTAAATCATAGACAAAGAGAAGATGAGAGGTCTTTACACTTTGTTTTCTAGGAGCCAAATTATAGCCATGGTCTGAGCTGTTAAGTAAAATACTTTTAATTGTTTAATTGATTTACAGGGAGGGGTATAAAAAGGTTGAGTTAGTAATGTTCATTGCTCTGAGGAAGTCAACCAGCACTGGATTGTGAATTGTGAATAAAGAAGTGTGCAACAGTCTTGGTGTCCTGGGTGCCTTCATATTTGTGAGTGCAGTTTTGTCTCTTTGGTTATCCTGTTAAGTAAACATCTTAATGGGTTAAGGGCAAGGCAGAATAGAATTTTTATCCCTGGGATAATAATTTATCCTTTATCATGGCTTAATTGCAAAGTGGTCTGCCACTGTTTCATGGTCACTGTAATGTAGTCGATCAGTGTAGGTTGTATCTTATACATTTTTAAGCACTCTTTTATGCACGAATGTGAGATACTATCAAATGCTTTTTGTAGTCAGTTCATGCCATACTTAGATTCTTCCCCTTTTCCCCTTTTTACAGTTCTCCATTATTACTTTATTTAACAACAAATAATCCTTTGGTCCATATGACTTTCTTTTATTGCCCTTTTGTTCTACTACCATAATTGAGTTTTCTTCTAAATGACTATAAACTCTGTCAGCATCAATTCCCATGATAGTTTATATGCCGTTGGAAGGCACGTTATTGGTCTATAATTTTTAGGGTAGTTTTCAGGTTCATTCTTAAGTAGGAGCATTGTTTTTCCTGTTGTTAATCAGGTTGATGTCTGTTTGGGGTCTACATATAAATAGTTCTTACTCATGGCTAGATCTTTGTGTAAAGACATTAATACTTTTACCCAAAAGATAGGTACTGCATCTGGGCATGTGGTTTTCCAGTTAGAGGTTTTTTTTAACTTTGTTTCAATCTCTCTGGCTGTTAATTCATCCCATTTCATATCCTGTACCTTTAAACTTCTTATTCTTTCTTTTACTTCTTCTGTCCATTTAGCATCTTTGTTATGTTCCACAGATTCTTCATAGATACCCCTCCAAAATGTATCTAGTTCTTCTTTTTTGGCCCTCTTTCAATTCCTTTACCTTGTTTCCCAGTTCTCTTTAAAATCTTTTTGGGTCATGAATAAATTGCTTATTTTGCACTTTTCCTTTATATTTATCTGCATATTTTCTATGTTTTTCCACCTATGCTGAATTTTTTAGTTTATTTGTGATAGTGCATGACAGATTGACAACAGTCCTGCTATGCTGAAACCCAGTGATGCAGGCACTGGGAACACATGTACATAGCAGTTTGAACTTTGACCACCAAGTATCCACACTGATATTAAAAGCATTATACTCTATATTGGTGTTCTGATGAGTTTGGAGTATTGTGCTGTAATATAATCCTCATATCTGAATATGATGGCATGACTTATGATGTGCAAAACATAGGCTTTCAGTACCAGTGTGGACACATGGTGGTCAAAGTTCAGAGTGCTATGTATGCATGTTCCCAATGCTTGCATCACTGTGTTTCAGCATAGCAGGACTGTTGTCAATGTTATAATTATCAGGGAATTCAACTTTGCAGAAAGACAAAATAGACACATTTCTGCATTTATGTTTAGATCGCGTGGCTTTGGCACCAATCATTTGTCTGTGTTAGGCCCTACTGTAACATGTTATCATCATAATTGGACTCAAGAATTGCTCCCAGTATGCCAGAGTCAGCAAAAGTGGTAAGCCAAAGGCACTATACTTTAACTTGAACTGTAAAGAAGTAGATTCCAAACAGTAAAGGTCCAAGCACAGATCCCTGGAGTTTGCCAATGGTGACAGCTCTACTGGTACAGGTTGATTCACTACCTTTCACAGTATGCGTTATGTCAGTGAGTCAATTGGTTACCCATCTAGTGATGTAAGGTTTAATCACTAGCTGGGAGAGTTTCTTAATGATACCTGCATGGGGGATTGTGTTCAAACCCGAGGCCAGATCAGGATAGGAAGTATGCACTGTCTTACCTACATCCAGGCCTGTCACACAGAATTAATGGGCTGTGACAACATCACAGATCACTTATCACATGACACATCACATACACTGTCCTGACATGGTTGAATACACATTTCAACACACCCTCCACACAGACTATATTCCTGTAGAAGGGTGTACATCAACATGGATCCATCTGAGTTGGGGGGGTCAGCAGATGATGCATGCATGTATAGACACATCCTGACTCTCCTCATCTGTAAGGTAGACCAGCATGTCATCATGGACCTTTTCTAAATGGACACTAGTAATATCCCAGCTGTGTGCAACAGATATGAGTGAGTTGTTAATGCTACATCATGTCTGTTACATCTGTTAGATGTCCTCAAAGAGATCATCTAAGGCATGCATGATATGAACACTATTATCCTTTGAACTTGACAAACTCAAGGTATTTGACACAAATCCACACTGAGGTATTCACTCAACATTGTCATGTGTGGCCATATACAGCTATATCACCAAGTGGGTAGACCAGTGGATCTCACATGTGGCATCTCACTATGTTAAAATGTGTGAAGTGACCTATATCTCAGGTCCAGTAATCAGGTCCACATATCAGGGCTGTCTGATAGACCCTTTCCTGTCCATTATTTAAATGACAGACAACACAGATGACATACACATCCTGTGACCAAACAGTTGCCTGAAGAACTACAGACTGTGGACAATCATTGACTCCAACTGTGAAATTAGTATAATACAGATAGTATCAACACACACCAAAGATTTCTGCCACAGACATGACAACACTCGCAATGACACAAAAACATGGTGAGATTTGTTAATTCAGGAAAACAACACACAACCCAAGTATAATGTAGACATCACACCCTATAATCAGACCCGTAGGTATATGACCTGTGTCCTGGGGTAGATGGGAAGTGGAACATCCACCAGCATGTGGTCACATTTTTGACTACTCCCTTGTACATAAGACAACTAGTGAGTATGTCACGCCAGATGCATGTGTGCTACCTGTTCTGCTGATGAACACAGTATGTACATAGCTGTTTAGCAACATTAATGGCATGCAACACATTCATGACAGTGTGAATTATGCCATATATATCTGCCATGCACACCAGTTAATTAACCTGAATTCATCATAATGTTGCATAAAGGTTAAAGGCTGAAATCTGCTTTGCCTTCCCCGGGAACCAGAAGCACTAGCTATTAGAGCATAGGTCCCTTAGCTACTGTACAAACTAGTGTATAGTGTTTTATTTTCTCAAACTAGAATCTAGTGTTAAGTCTAAAATCATAGCAGTTAAATATACAATCGCAAGACCTTACCCTGGTAAACTGTGTGCTTGTACTTACATTAACAGCACATACTGATTGGCTTTGTAATAGCCCGGTCGTGTTGTGCCCCACTCCATTCACCTCACTACCACTCGGCTCACTCCTCTCCCCTACCCTACTCCCAATTCCCACACCCCGACATCATCCAAATATATTTGTGCTCCTTGTCACCTGATCACCTCCCTCCACCAATTACTACTACTGGCCACACCCCCAAGAAATTGCATCTACTTTTGTACTCCTCTCACTACTACCATACCTTAGAACCTATTCTTAATCCTAAGGCCATTCACCATTTTTCCCGCTATACCCTAACATGCCTCTTCTACTAACTTTCCTCCTACTATCACTCTCTTCCTTAACCTACATTACATCCATACACACATTCAACCCCATGGATAATACCATCTACCATACAACACACATTTTAACACCTACTAACACATATACCAACTTTACTATCTGTCCAACATTATTTAAGGACAACATAATACTATATACTAATAAGACCCACCTTCCAAATCCTTACTATAGGAAAACCCCTCTTATAGTCTTCACAGGTACAGCACACACTATTAAGCATATAATAATTCTCAGCACAATACTACTTATATCAGGAGACATTCACCCAAACCCAGGACCCTGTTCCACTACCCTAGCAAAAAAAACTCAACCAGACCTACTGATCATAAACACCAATGCCAGAAGTATTTCAAACAAACTCCCAGACCTACATGCATTAATTTCTCACCATTCCCGAGATATTCTTACTATCTCAGAACCCTGGCTTAAAACCTCTATCACAAACAATGAAATTCTCCCACCAGGATACAATATTCTAAGGTTAGACAGAACAGGCAGGAAAGGAGGTGGAGATGCCATTTTCTTTAAAAATTCACTCAACCTCCAGCCACTTCAAACCCCCATACCCATATTTCAGAATGCAGAAATCGTAGGTGCCACTCCATCTGTGAACAATGAAAAACAAATTAACATTCTGTGTAGCTATATCCCTCCTGGAAATAACTCCCATACTATAGAAGAAATTCTTCAGTGGCTCAGTCAAAATCTTTCACATGAAACAATTGTACTAGGTGATCTAAACACTGACTGGCTAGCATGTAACTCAACTAACCCCTCCATTCCAATAAATCTCTATCGATTTGCCCAATTAATCCAAGAACCCACCAGAATAGACAAAACATTCCAAAGACAGTCTATTATTGACTGGACATTAGTGAATTACCCCAAATATAAATATCACACAGGTCTTCTACTAGATGGACTAAGAGACCATCTCCCTACTTTTCTCATTAGGAAACGTGCCAATATCCCTAAGCCAATAGTCTATAGACAAATTAGGGCCAACAAAAACTTAAACCCAGAAGATCTAAATGGCACTCTAAAACAATGCAACTGGGAGCCACTAAAAACTCTAGACCTAGGCCAAGCAGAAGAATATTTCAACAAAACATTCACCAGAGTTCTAAATGCAATTGCCCCAATCAGAAAAATTAGAGTCAAAGCAAACTATGCTCCATGGCTGAGCAGAGATGCAAGAGCCTTATTAACATCTAGGGACACAGCCTGGAAACAATGGAAAAAAAGACAACTCTAACCAAAGTAAACAAAACTATAAATAGCGTAGGAACCAAGCCAAAAAACAAACAAAACTAGACAAACCAAACTACTTCCTCAGCTTACAAAACAAACACTCAAAAAACCCCACAAAATTCTGGAACACCTTAAACTCACTGCTAAGACCAGGTAAAACTACCACCCCCCACCCCTAAATCCCCCAATAATGAAAATAGCAATAGCGCTACCCAACTGAACCATCACTTCATAAACTCATAGGTTCATAGATTCATAGGTTGATACTAGGCTATCTGCCCTAGGGCATTTATAAGCCTAGCCAGAGTGTGTTTGGCTTTCGCCACCCTTTTAGATTAGTTGACTGTGCCTCTGTATAGTAGGTCACAGAAGATAGATTTTAAGGTTCGTTTACTGTGCCTCTGTCTAGTAGGGACACAGAAGAGATCCCAGGGGTAAACCTACAATCTCCCATCCACTCGTCAAGATTTCTCTTGAAGAGGGTCATTGAGGGGCTCTGCCTAACATGGATTGGGATTTTTATTCCAGAGTGAGGGGAGCCTCTGGGATATGAATCTGTCCCTCCAGCATGTCCTATTTATTTCTGTGCTGAGGTTTAAGTCCCTGGAGCGTGTAGCTCTAAGGGATTTGGATTTCCTGAGGTGGAGCATGTCCATTAATTCTGGTTTGGACATGGCTTTATACATCAGGCACAGATCGCCTCTGCATAGGTGGTAAGCAACTGAGTAGACCTGGAGTTTCTTTAGCCTAACTGTGTAGGGCATCTGTTTGAGTCCCTTGATCCTCTTGGTGAGGTACTTTTGGGGTCTTTCCAGTTGCTGCAGGTGTCGGGTAAGGTACATACTAAATGGGGCATTGTATTCAATTATGGGCCTGATGAGTGATGAGTAGAGGGGCACAATGACCTCTCTTGATCTAGATGTGAACGCTTTTGTGCTAAGGTGGGCTATATAGAAGGTCTTTCTAACTACATTGGCAACGTGATTGTCAAAGGAGAGATTGCTGTCTACTTGGGTCCCCAAATCCCTAATTACTTCTTCCGTACTTAATGGATTACCACCTATGTGGTAATTTGTGGGCACTTTGTTTTTCCCAAAGGGGATGACTATGCACTTTTTGGCATTTAGCTTTAGGCCATGGCTCTGGCACCAGTTATCCGTCTCTGTGAGACCCTTTTGGAGGATGCTTGTGTCAGTCGGCGAGTCAATTATGGCACCCAGTTTGCAGTCATCTGCGAACGTGGTCAGCCATAGCCCTCCTATGTTAGCCTGCACCTCAGAGAAATATATACCGAACAAGAGAGGTCCCAGGACTGAGCCTTGTGGGATGCCACTTGTAACTGGTTTAGAGTCTGACATGGCACCTGCAATTCTGACCATGTGGGTGCTATCCCTGAGCCAGTTTGCAACCCATCTTGTGACATAGGGGTTAATATTTAAGCTGGTGAGCTTATTTATGATGCCCGAGTGGGGTATTGTGTTGAAGGCTTTTGTGAGGTCCAGGTAGGCTGTGTGGACTACCTTCCCTTCATCTATGGCCTCGGTGACTGTTTCAAAGAAGTCGACCAGGTTCAAGAGGCAAGATCTGCCCTTAACAAAGCCGAATTGAGTAGGATCCAGTGTTTGGAGGTTCCCAATGTCTTTGTTTATGAGTTCCATGATGATACACTCCATAGCTTTGCAGACCAGGCTAGTCAGGCTTATAGGGTGATAGTTTCCGGGGTCCGTTGTGGCACCACCTTTGTGGAGTGGGACCACTGTTGCTGTATGCCATTCCTTGGGTACATATCCTGTAGTAAGGATGAGATTGAACAGTGACTTTATGTGAGGGTTCAGTTCTTCTTGGAGCTCATGTAAGATGCAGCCCAAGACACCGTCCGGTCCCATTGATGCTGTGTTTTTTGCTTTGGAGAGGGCAGCTCTCACCTGTGCATCTGTGATGTCAGGGGAGGCTACATTCTGTTGGGATAGACATTTGCTCTTTTGGGGGGAAGGGGGGGGGGTTTGAACTGAACCTGTCTGCCAGGATGTTGGCAATGTCTGTGGGTTCAGTGTATTTTTTGTCATTTTGCACTAACTCAGAGCATATCTGGGAGTTGCCACCCAGGTTCCTGACATAACTAAAGAAGGCCTTGTGGTTATCTTTAGCGTCTTGTGCAATTTTTCTTTCGAAGCTGGCCTTAGATCATTTTATGAGGGATCGTAGTTTCTTGCTAGTACTGATCAGAGATGCCTTCCCGTTTTAGGATTTTGCTCTATCATGTAGTAGCTTCCTCCTTCTGTTGTATAGCTTATTTATGGCTGGGGTCCACCAGACAGGTCTCCTGCCTTTGGAGGAGTGAGTCTTGGTTTTATTTGGGATAGCACGATCCATGTATTCCTGTAGGTGTTCATAGAATGCATTTGTAAAGGATTCTGTGGTTTTGGCCATATTTTCCACTGGCCCAAGGGCTTTGAAGGATTCCACCTCGGTTTTGAGAAGTGTGAAGTTTGCTTTTGAGAAGTTCTTCACCGTGGTTTCCTTGGCTGGGGGTGGGGACGGGATATGGATGTCCAGTGAGATTAATTTATGGTCAGATCTTACCAATGAGGGGTATACCTCTGGTATGGAACATAGAGTCCCCATGTTGGTGATGATCAGGTCCAATATGTTTTCCTCTCTTGTGGGAGTGGTGACTAGTTATTGTATAGCATTTGAGTTTATAAATTCTAGGAAGCATTGGGCGAGGGTGTTGAGGCTTGAGTAGTGCTCCCAGTTTATGTTTGGGTAGTTGAAGTCACCCAATATGATGGTGTTTGGAGAGACCTTCATATTCTCCAGTGTTCTCAGGAAAGCTGAGTGTGGTTCCTGAGTTTGGGAGGGTGGTCTGTAGCAGGCCATAAACTGAAAGGCAGTTTTGCCCACTGTTAGTTGCACATGGATGGTCTCCGGTGCTTCGTGCAGTGCCACTAACCTGTCGGTGTGGGTATTTTTGATGACTATGGATACTCCCCCTCCTTTTGTGGTTCAGTCCGAGGTTTGGGGCCAAAAGCATGGTATGAGGTATAACTTGGTAGTACTGGGGTGCTCTCAGGAGCCTTGAACCAGGTTTCTGTTACTGCACAGATATCGATATTCTCCATACTGAGGAGAGCCTCGAGTGCATGCATCTTGAGGTTTAGATTTCTGGCATTGAGCAGCATTACCCTTAGTTTCTTTTTCCTTGTGTTGTCTATGGAGGTGGGTTTGTCTTTTGAGCCTTGCCTAAAAAAGGCACTATGGGGGTGGCAAGTGCCTTAGCCAATATTCAAAAGCCCAGGGTGACAGGTGCAAGCCGTCCCTAGTGAAGCAACGTGGCTTGTCGAGCATGTCATCCCAGGCTGACAGACACTGGATCCCCTTTGAATGACACCAACACTTTAGCCAATTGTTAAAATTGATCATTTTGTCTTTATACTGTGGCATCATTTTTGGTGAGGGTAAGATGCTACTCAAGGTCAGTGTCATACTGGCCTGGGCTACATGATCAGAGCGCTCCTCTATGTCTCTTTTCATGTAGTCCAGGGAGGTACATCTCAGGTCATTCACACCAGCATGGACAATGACGGAGTCATATTTGTACTTGCTTTGGAGTGACCTGAGTGCTTGTGTTATGTGGCGGATCCCGGCACCCGACAGGGAGCTTACAGTGACCTTCTCCTTGTTCAGCCTGGTGAGTAGGACGTCAGTGTGTCTGACAATAGAGTCACCTATTACAAGTGTATTAGGTGTGTTGTTTAGCCTTAAGGGCTGTGAGTGTGTGGCACACTGACTTTGTAAACTATGTGATACATGGGTATTGTTGTGGGGTAGCGGTTGCTTGGATGTCTGCTTTGGAGGTCTCTGCTGCTTGGGAACATTTTTATTTAGAGCCTCTGAGTATGTTTTTGTGTGTTTATGTGTTTGGTTTGCTGTTGCGATAGGTCTATGTGAGACTGGATTTGTGGTGTGTGTGGTTACCTTCTCCACCTGACTGACTGCGCCAGTACTGGGTTGAGAGAGCTTAGCCTCCAATTTGGCTATATAGTTACATCTCTCACATATATTTGAGCTAGTTGGGAGGAGGAGAGGGTGGTCTGTGTACATAAGGCAGTTGTAACATTGCCTCAAGATTCCCAGATTCACCAGCTGGACTGGAGAGTAAACCCAAAACTGACTTTTGGACATGTCAGAATAGTATAAAGAACTACCTTTTTTCACACGTTAATCACCCAATTCACCAAACACAATGACCTACCCATTACTATTAAAAATAGCACTCCATGTAACTCAGCTAAACTCCCAAATAACATATCCCCCTTTACCCTCTCACCTATTCCAACTAGCAAAATTAAGAAGCTCATCTGTAAACTAAAACCTGCAACTCTTGCAGCCAATGAAATACCTGCAAACTTTTTAAAATAGCAGCTGACTCCTTATCTTACCCCATCTCAATCCTTATCTACCGGTCAATCAAAGAAACCTATGTTCCTCAAATCTGGAAAATCTCCTACATCATACCACTACATAAAGGTGGTAACTCCTATGACTTTTCCAACTATCGGCCAATAGCCAGTCTCTCTCCCTTATCCAAGCTCTTAGAGAAATGCATCCACTCCCAGGTTCTCCAGTACTTAGCCTCACATAATCTTCTTTCCCTCACTCAACATGGCTTCCGCCCTCACCACAGCACAACTACTGCCCTTCTGTCTTTCATAAATGAAGTTAACCTGCACAGAAATAATATTAACTTTGTATCTGCTATCTTTCTTGACCTTTCTAAAGCTTTCAACATGGTTTCACATCCCCTACTACTTGATGCCCTCTCTGCCCTATCCTTCGACTCCCCTACCATCTCTTGGTTCAAAAGCTATCCATCTATTAGATAGACAGCAAGCTGTCCAATGGCAAGCTGAGCTATCACCCCTCCTCCCTACCTCTATAGGTGTACCTCAGGGATCAGTACTTGGCCCACTATTGTTCTCTATTTTCACAAATAACCTACATACCGCCTCCAAACATGCCACGTTAATACAATACACAGATGACTCTACACTCATCTGTGCAGCCACATCTCTTACCACCCTAAACAAACTGGCCCAAGATTCCTCTTCCGTAAAAGGCTGGATCACTGACATCCAATTGATTCTCAACCCTAATAAAACAAAACTTCTCTTGTTTGCCCCTAATAAATCCAGATCCACTTCCCTAACCTTCTCAGTCACATCTAGAAATGGCACAGTCATTTCTCCTACCACACATACAAAACTCCTAGGAGTTGAGATTGATAAAAATCTGTACTTCGATATTCACATAGCTCAAACTATCCAGAAGGTCCACAGACAAATGGGTACTCTTTATAGACACAAGAGTTTTCTCACTGACAAAGCAAGAATCACCCTAGCCCAAACCCATCTCCTAGCCACAATACTGTATGCTGCACCCATATTTCCCATATTAGAAAAACAGACCTCGACAAATTCGAGGGATGTTACAACAGAATTGCTAAATTTGCAAACAACTCCCCTTTCAAAACCCACCACTGCAAAGTACTTACTGACCTTCAATGGCTCGAATTCCCACAATTACTTAACTATCAACAGCTTATATGTGCTTTTAACATCCGAAACAACCCAAATAAAACTCCATCACTAAAACATCTACTAACCCACTACTCTTCCAATCGCCCTCTTAGATATTCTAATAAACCTCTCCTAAATATCACCACCACCAACAATACTGCCGGCAAAGCCCTATACTCAAACAAAATAGCTAAATACTGGAACACTCTCCCCTCTAGCAAAACCAATATGTCCACAAACTCTCACTTCAAATCACTACTCAAAGTACATCTTAGAAAAACCTGGATCTGCCCATGTATCACTTAACTACCAACCTTTTATCCACTGGCACTCCTCTCCATGTTTCTGTTACATAGCCAATTTTCTGTCATGCAAACCAGATTAAAAGATGTACTGTACTATGTTAGCCTTATTTTAATAATTCTACTACTGTTTGATCATTGTATTATATAAATTGTAATGTGTAACTGTTAGCAAAAATTGTACTCTGTTCACTTATTTGTAACTCTGTTAGCAAGAATTGTATTCTGTTCACTTATTTGTAACTCTGGAGCTTTTTTCCCTGGGCCTCCACTGAAAATGGACCTGTTCCAGTTGGACTATCCCAGTTCACAAAAGTAAAATAAATAAATAAATAAATAAATAAAATAAAGGTATAGCAGTGTCCCTCCTAACACCTCCAGCAGATGTTACAGTGTCAGGATGGTGTGCATGATCACCCTCATAGAGTGCGGATGTGTCATAATAGTTGTACAAGTGTATTTGTGCAGAACCATCTCTGATCACTCTAAATCACCTGTGTTATGTCAGAGGCATGGGATTCCTGGTGGTGTTATTCTGATATTGTCCTTGATTGTGATTGCATCTTTTAATGTTGTCCATGAGCCTTTACCTGTGTCCCACTCGCTGGAGACCTCTACAGAGATTACACTCGTATTCAGACAAATCAGTTTGCACAGCTTCATAATATGCATCCTATCCCAATTGGATACCACATCCCTGATAGATGTCCTCGGCATTGTTCATGTAAGGATGCTTATCTCACATAGGCATCTTCCCCATTGTTATGTCACCTTGTGTGACAGTGACATAAAACACATTTTCACTGTGTAGTCCCTACTGTACCATATTGATATGTGATTAGTGTTCCTGCTACAACTGCCTTCCATTGCCATGTACTCATCTGCTATACATTATGATGTTTCATCTGTTCTCTTTCCCTGTGTTCATTCCTACAGTTCATCTGTGTGTCCCTATTCAATGCATACACTTCCCCTGACTGTTTATTTTAAATGGCAGTCCATGTACCCCTACAGATCATTTACACAACTTTGGTACAGAATTCCAGGAATGGGATTTCACAATACTCTGCACTGTATACGCAGCCCTGTACTGTGTTTGGACGGTATACATAATGTCATACCTCTCAACTGTCCACATTTGTGCAGAATTTCCAGATTGTTGGTATATATATATATATATATATATATATATATATATATATATATATATATATATATATATCTTTTGGTGTGTTCCTTCTGTGGTTTTCTGCCATATCACTGAGATGATCTCAGAACTGATGTCATGTAATAATTACATACATTTGAGTTTCAGACTTCAAATCCTTCAGAAAATTTATTTTCACACAAAATCCTTGGTATTCTAGCACATTTCTATGTGTAAAAGAGCAAATATGTAAAATCTGTCCCTATCTCTGGATCATTGCCCCCCCCCCCCCATTTTGTTGTGCCTTGTCCAGATACATTGCCTAAGAGATTGAGAGCTATGAGAAATGTTATATCTTAATCACTGGTGATCATTGTGGCATTCCATGCAAACCTGATAACCTACTGTGCTCAGAGTTAAACAGATTTGTATCCGTGTTGTGTTACATGGTTTCCCGGCCAACAACACTGTTGGCAGCCACAAAAATGCCCCAGTTTATGTTTAAATGTGGTATACAGCATGAATATGCAATTAGCACTACTGCTCACCGCATATCACCATGCACACATGTAAACTCATGCAAGCTTTGCGCAAAGCCTATATAAAGTTTATTGAATCCCAGGGCTTGTCTAATTTCTTAACAATAATGAGATAAAAGCAAATGGATGTAGGCAGTTAAGAAAAGAAATGGAGCAAATTACATACAAATAAATGGGATTTTGTGGGGACGACACATACAGAATAATGTTCAGGAAGAGAAATGAGGTTTAAGGAAAGACAGAAATTGAGAAATTTGTGTAATGTTAGAGTTAATGATAATTATTAAAAAAATACGTATAGTGCTTGAAAATCATGGAAAAATGTCATTATGGTTTGTTTTCTTTTCTGTTAGTGTATGCGTACTTATGTCTTTCTCTGTAATGTGAAGATTTAATGACGCTTAAAAAAATATCAGCATGGGAGATAGTGTCAAAAGCTTTGACCAAGTCAAGATAAACAAAGTGCAGATAGTGGCCACTGTCCACAATCCCTGTAAATTTTCAAAGGAGCGTACTAGGTTCAGAAGATAAGACCTGCTCTTTCCTAAACCAAACAGATTGGGATCTAGATCAGATAAGTTGCATCTGTAGGCAAAAATGATTTCTGCTATGATATATTCTGTGGCTTTGCATATAAGGCCAGTGATGTTGATGGACATATAATTATTTTGGCCTGCAGAGGGGCCTTTCCTGTGAAGGAGAGTCACAGAAGTTGTTCTCCAGGCATCAGGAACAAACCCTGCAGATAGGCTGAGGCTGAACAGTTTATGTAGAAGTCCAGATAATTCATACTTGGCACGGATGAAAATGCATTCTGGTATGTTCTCTACTCCCATAGAAGTGTTATTTTTAGTTTGTCAAAGAGTCTTAGACTTGGTCCAAGGTGATTTCAGGCAGAAACCAAAATTTCAGAGATACTGGGGGCAACAGTATGGATAGGTGTGGTAAGGTTAACACTAAATTAGTCTGGTAATATATATATAAGCTATAGCTTTTGGATTTGAATATGTGTTATCATTTTAGATGAGCTCAGTTCATTGCTGAACATTATTCCTTAAGTTCCTGACCAGTCTGAGGAAAGATTTATAACTTCTTTTGGTATTTGTAACAATCTTAACTTCATAGTCGTCTTTGCATTTTCTAATAGTACTTTTTAATTTCCTTGCCCATTTTAGTGCAGTCCTAAGATAAAGTGTTGGAGATTTCTTACAACTTGTAATTCTTTTCTTCTTATAGAATTTATCAATGTGAGACTTTCACCAGAGAGGTTTATTCCAGAGTTTACCATAATATTTAAAGTGGACTTATTCTGAATTTTCTGTGCAGCTCTTCAGGTGCTGGTAAAAGTCAGAGGTGAATGTGTCAGCCCTCTTAGTTGGGTTAATTTACAGTGCATTGCTGGGAATTTTGCTTAGGTCTTCTATAAGCTAAAGTAAAATTGTCCTAGTAAAGTGCCCCAAAATGGTCTAATTTGGTGGTGTGGTAGTACCACTAGGCTTTGGCAGAAATGATAGTCGAACAGTGGTTAGATTTAACCAAGAATAAGGAGATGCAAGGTGGACCACAGGCAGGGTCTAAGTTGGTACAAACCCCGTTGAGGATATAAGAGTCTCTGTTAACAGCTTGGTCCAGTGTGTTGGTATTAACAAAGGGAACGGAGAGCATATCCTGTGCTTATAGGTATGTGTGCTGCTTAATTCTTTGGTAACTGATGCCCCTTGAAAGAAAGTATTTGCTTTGATATTTCCCTCAATGTTGTTAAAGTAATTTCCATACTCTCTGAGGGACATTGACTTGGATCTGTAATTAGCAATGAAATAATAGCTGAATTTGTTAATGATGATTTGTATCTCTTGGAGCTGCAAGTTATGGTTGTAAGTAATTTGATATGAGGTTATAGTTTTTATGTGAAAATACAGATTCTCAACTACAGTTACCCAAGGTCCTAAAAACATGACAGGTACTAAACCTTAGTAGAGAGTGACTACTGTCACTGCAAGGAAACCGTGTCTCAGTAATGATACAAATATGAATGTCTTTATAAAAACGTAAAAAATAAGTAAAAAGTGTTCCATGAACAGTCCAAAGCTGGAATGAATCCATTTAATAAAAGTAATAAAACACTTCACACACAAGCTGTAAAATATGACTAAGTGCTTTCATCTTCCATAGGCATCATCAGAGTCATGTTACAAACATAGACTATAGACAACCCTCCACGTAACATCCTCTCATAAAATAATGTTACATTAACTCATGAACTGCCATCCAAATCATGGTTGTGTAGTGTTATTTAAAATACAATAAAGAAAAAAAATTCTTTAAAAAGACATATGATTTTTCATTTCAAACCCTAACGCGCTATATATAAAAAACATGTATCACAAATCCTATAATACCCAAAAAAAACATTAGTTGAAAACAGTAAATAAACAATACAATTTCCTAAGCTCCAGTAAATACCAACAATAGATAAAAAATAAAAGTACAAAGGGCCTTTGATAAAACTTGCTGCTTTATTATGCTCTCAGAACTAGCATGCTTTCCTTTTTTGTTTTAAAATGCTGGAAATAGAAATGTTTTCGTTAATGCCCGGCTCAACTTTGGCATTTAGTCTCAACTGCCATTTGGTTTCCTTAATTTCAATTTCCAATTTAGGATCACCAGTTCATGAGTTAATGTGATATTATTTTATGAGAGGATGTTACGTGGAGGGTTGGCCATAGTCTATGTTTGTAACATGACTCTAATGATGCCTATGGAAGGTGAAAGCACTTAGTCGTGTTTTACAGCTTGTGTGTGAAGTGTTTATTATTTATATTAAAAGGATTTCTTCCAGCTGTGGACTCTTCGTGGAATACTTTTTACTTCTTTTTTACATTTTATAATTTTTACGTTTTGCTGTGGTTTCTTGGTTATGAATGTCTTTATGTTGCAGGAGGTCCTCAAGATGTTCTTTATGTTTCACTGTTGCAGTCATCACATTTGGGTTATCCCTGTCTGGGTAGCCCTCAGCCGGTCCGAATACCAGTGGCTTAGTATTTCTGCATCAGCTGCTGTCACTTCAGGACTGACGTCAAGTTATCAGTAGTATAAAGTAAGGCAGCCGGCGCCATTGCATCAATCTTTCTTGTCATGGAGCCTGAAGCAGAAGCAGTTTGCATGAGTGCCGGCTGGCCGCTACCTGTGTTTCATCTACCAATTTGAAGCTGAAGTTTTCTAAAGCTAAATACCTCTTTGGGGATCCTTTTTTCTTGCACTAACCGATGTCAGGAAAAAGTTAACAATTGTCTCACCTGTGGAAACAAATGCCACACCGAGACTTTAATTCTTACTGCATCACTTGTTTAGGCCCAGACCACGATGTTCACCACTGTCACTTCTGTGCTTTGTTCAATGCCAGAACTATCCATCGTTGGGCCTTTATTGTAGCTAGATATTTTTGCTTACAGTCCTCAAACACCGATATGGCTTCAGTAAGCCATCTGACAGCAGATCTTCCGAAAAAACATAAAGATAAAGACTGAGACTGACCACACAGGTACAAACCTACCGACGCCACTTCTGTTAAGCTAGTCATCAGTTCTCCGGTTCTCAGTGAGGCGCTTTCGCAGCCTCTGATGCCTGTTTCTGTGGATTCGCAGGTCACTACCAAGACCCTTTCAGAGTCCAGTATGCTGCAAAACTCTTCTTCAACTAAAGATCCTGTGGTTGTTTCTACCTTGGATGGGTCCAGAGCCATTGAGCAGGAACCGGCTTCCGAGGAAATCCTTCGTACTACTGATTCTCGACACAAACCAACGTCTTCTTTTGCGACTACCATTATTTTGAAAACTACTGAGTTTCTTAGGCCCAAGGTATGAACCACACCCAAGAAACTGATGACCCAATCTCAGGCACCTGCTTCCTTGCCTCAGTTTCAAATGCTTAAAATGATGAAAGACCTTATCATGCTGATCAGGGGAAGCCAAGCTACCCCTTCCAAAAGGAAAAGAGATCTGTCACCTGTAGTTTTGTCTGAACAAGAGTCAGATGACTCTGATGCATCTGAATATTAAGACATGCAACCCCTCTCTACTTATGAGGATTCTGATGCAGAAGATTCCATCCCTTCCGCCTCTCCCCCAGAGGATTTTTCCTTTGGGGAAACCCTTCATACCTTAAGGGAGCATTTCCAATGGGAGAGTCAGGACTACCCTCAGTCTAAAAAGAGACTTAGGGAATTCTTAGATCTTCAACATCACAAACCCTTGGCCATCCCCCCAGTCCTGAAAGTTGTGAAAGATGTTTTCCTGGAATCCAGCTTGACTCCTGACACCCTCCTTCCAGAAAACCAGACAGGTACTACAGAGTCCCTGACTCTCACAAATTTCTTTTTAAAAATCCTACTGCTGACCCTGAGGTAATGTCTTAAGGGCCTGAAGGGATTAAAGCAACCTCTGTTAAGAATCCCACCCCCTCAGATAGGGATTCCCGAGCACTGGACAGATGGGGTAAAAAGTATACACCACAGCTACTCTTGCTATCAGGGCAGTAAATTCCATATGCTAAAATTTCAGCAACATACCCTGGAACTCCTCAAACAAAAAATGTCTTCCTTTCCTGCTTGTGCAGAATCTAAAGAGTTCCAAGAGTTAATGCATTCTGCAAGTCAAGTAACTAAACACACCTTGCACTGTGGTTTTGATGCCCTAGAATCTTCTTGCAGGACAGCAGTCACCGGATCTGTCATTAGAAGGCATGTGTGGTTTAAGGACCATGTCAAATCTAAATTGTTCTATGCCCCTTTGCGCAAAGACAACTTATTTGGCACTAAGGCAGAAGAGGTCTTAAAAAAGATTGAAGAAAAAGTAAAATCTATACAAACAGTTAAGGATTTCTTACAGGTCTAGCCACCCAGGTTCAGCAGGCATTGTCCCACCAAGCACTGGTCCTTTCCTGCTCCCACTAAGCCAGTCCAGCCCAGAGCCCAGAGAACCAGACCCGCCAGACAGCAGCCACAGGGAATGCAGAGATCTAAGCAGTGGACTACCTCCACATTAAAACCAGGGAGTTCTAAGCCACCTCCTTATGGTAAGAACTCACAGTGACTCACCTCCCTCAACCCCTCCCTCTGCCCACCTTCGTTTACCCATAGGAGGAAACTCTCTTTTCACGCAAGCACCTGGGCCACCATTACCAATGACCATGGGGTTCTCAACATAGTGTCCCAGGGATATAAATTTTCTTTCAACACCCTTCCTACCCCAAAAGGGTTCCTAGATCTACCCCCAAACCAGTGGGCAGAGGTGTAAAAGCAAGTCCTTTCCCTGCTCTCTATGAGAGCAGTAGAGCACATTCCTGCAGAACAGAGAGGACAAAGTTTCTACTCCAGACTTTTTCTGGTACCCAGAAAAGAGGGCACCTGGCACCCCATCCTCAATCTATCCATTCTAAACACCTTCCTGGTGATCCCAAAATTCAAAATGCTCACCCTCCAGCAGTTGCTACCCATGGTCTCCAAGGATGCTTGGCTAACCACCCTAGATCTAAAAGAGGCCTACCTCCATATTCTTATCAGAGAATCATGCAGGAACAATCTCCATTTCAGGGCAGGATCTCAGCACTTTCAGTTTTCTGCGCTTCCCTTTGGGTTATCTACTGCTCCCAGAGTTTTCACAAAATGTCTGGCTCCAGCCATTGCCTTTTGCAGACAAAGGAATATCCAAATTTACCCATACTTAGATGACTGCCTAATTCAGGCAGACAGCCAGGAAAAGCTGCTCAAGCACTTGGCCTTTGTAAAGTCCCTACTAACCTCCCTAGGGTACACAGTCAATGAAACGAAATCCAAACAGGTGCCCACCCAAAGGATTATATTCCTGGGAACAAGCCTGGACACAGCATCCCAGATGACATTCCTTACACCAGAAAAGCAAACTTTCCTGACAGCCTACTTCTCTCAAGTAGCCACCAGACCCCAGCTATCTGCAAGGAAGATCCTGCAAGCTCAGGGGTTCATAGTATGTTGCATACTACCCATTCTATATGCCAGACTGCATACGAGGAAACTTCAGTGGTACCTAAAAAGCCTTAGGTGTCAGCACTCTCAAGACATGGACACTCTTATACCTATAATTCCTTGCCTCAGAAAAGATTTTCTTTGGTGGGCAACAGCATGCTCCAACAACAAGGGACTACCGTTCTCACCAACCCGTGCCACCCAGACTCTCACTACAGATGCATCAGACTATGCTTGGGGTGCACACCTGAACGGCAGGTGCATACAGGACCTACGAAGCCCACAGCAAATCCCTCTGCACATCAACCAAAAAGAGATGATGGCTGTCCAACACACCTTGATAGCTTTCAAGCCCCTTCTCTCCCCAGGGGCTCTCCTGATCAAAACAGACACCACCACTGTAATGTGGTATATCAACAAGCAGGGAGGGATGCACTCCTACCCTCTATGCAGGCTGGCCATGACTCTTTGGCACGCAGCCTCTGCCCTGCAGCTCCACCTGTTAGCACAATTCCTGCCAGGTTCTCTCAACTCTCTGGCAGACCAATTAAGCAGAAATCTTCTGGACCCACATGAGTGGCAGCTCAACAGAAGAACCTTTATCCTAATAACTCAGAAATAGGGCAGCCTGAAGGTTGACCTCTTTGCGTCCCACGCCAGCCATCAGCTTAGCAAATTTTTCACCCAGGGAGCATCACTGCATGTCTTGAAAAGTGGATGCTCTGTCCTTCCCCTTGGTCACTCTATCGGTCTATGCCTTTCCTCCACTACCTCTCATCCCCATCATACTGCTCAAAATAAAGGAGGAAAAACAAGGACAATTCTTATAGCTCCAGACTGGCCTTACCAGCACTGGTACCCCTTGCTGTGCAGTCTGTCCCCACTGCCTCCATGGCATCTTCTTCAGATTCCAAACCTCCTGACCCAGAGGGAAGGAGACTTCATGCATCCCCAATTGCAGGCACTCAGTTTGACAGCTTGGCTTATTCCCTAACCCCCGATCAATCTGCCAACCTCAGTAAACAGGTTCTAGATGTTATACGTGAGGCCAGATGCCCTAGCACTAGAAAGTCTTATGCTGACAAATGGAAAAGATTCTGCACCTGGATTCAGGCTAAGGGAGCCAATACAGCACAGCCCTCCCTCTGTCTCTTCCTGGATTACTTAGCTGACCTACTACATAGTGGCCTCTCTTTTTCCTCTATTAAACTTCATGCCTTTGCTATCTCTGCTCATTTTCCCACTGAGCAGCCCCTTTTCTCACACCCCTTGATGAAACAGTTCCTAAGAGGGGCTAGCAACTTGAGGCCACCCAGAAGAGCAGCAACCCCAGCTTGGGACCTTAACTTTGTGTTGGAAAAGCTCACCCTGCCCCCCTTTGAACCAGCTTCTTTTGCAGAGCTAAAATTTCTCTCCTGGAAGACAGCTTTCCTTCCGGCCATCACTTCTGCCAGAAGAGTCTCTGAGCTGCAAGCACTCATGGCTGTGGAACCCTTCATCATCTTCCATGCTGACAGGGTATCCCTCAGGACTAACCCATCCTTCATGCCCAAGTTGATGTCCAGTGTGGCTCTCAACCAATCCATTCATTTGCCCACCGTTTTTCTTAATCCCTAGAACAAGGGGGAAAGGATCCTGCACTCTCTAGATGTGCACAGACAGCTCAGATTCTATCTAGATAGGACTAAATCCTTCAGAAAGTCTAATCAATTGCTGGTTAGCTTTGCTACAGGGGCAGAAGGCAAAGCCATCTCCAAACAAACCATTGCCAAATGGATAGCACACTGTATCCATTTCTACTACAAACAACATGGAAAGCCCCCCCCCCCCAAGGGAGTCAGGACTCACTCCACCAGAGCAGCGTCCACCTCTGCAGCTTTTCTCAGAGGAGTCCCCACTAGGGGCATCCTATAGGCTGCCACCTGGACATCTGTTCACTTTTACCAAACATTACCACCTGCCTCTCTTCTCCAAATCCAGGGCAGGGTTTGCCTCTGCAGTCTTGTAGGGCATCCTAGCCAGCCCCAAGTTTCCTTGAATGCCTCCACCCATTTCCTCAGCTTTGGGAATCAACCCAAATGTGATGACTGCAGCAGTGAAACATGAAGAACATAGTACAGTTGTGTGCACTTACCATAAATGTAGATGTTCGAGTGTATTCACTGTTGCAGTCTTGGTTTCCCTCTCTCCTGCCCCCTTTTTCTTCTCTTTCCTTACAAGGGACATATTGGTATTTAGTTTCTACTGGTGGGGTTCCTCCACCAGAACCTCACTCCTACTTTGGGGCTCCTGACAGGTTAGGGTAAGAAAAACTGATGTAATGGCAATGGCTGCCTTACTTTATACTACTGACAACCTGACGTCAGTCCTGAAGCGACAGCAACCAAAATACTAAGCTTCTGGCATTCTGGCCAGCCGAGGGCTACCCTGGCAGGGATAACCCAAATGTGATGGCTGCAACAGTGAATACACTCGAACATCTACATTTATGGTAAGTGCACAATACTGTACTTTCTGGTATCTTTCTATTTAGACTCCTAGCTTTAAGTAGTGTCACCATGATGTTGACAAATTTGAGTTTGAGTTTGGTATGTAGGAATATCCAGTAGAGGGACTTTGCCTTAAAAAGGCCCAAAGAGGAAGTAAAGACTGTAGTCAGTATGTGGAACACAGGTATGAGAGGTGTAAGCCAGGAATATACCATCTCATACTAGGGAGAGATGCAAGCCAGGAATATACTATCTCATCCCAGGGAAAGGTGTAAACCAGGAATATACCATCTCATCCCAGGGAAATGTGTAAACCAGGAATATACCATCTCATTTCAGGTCAACATATAATGGATTCCCATAGAATGACACCAACTGCTTAGCCAGTTCTTAAAGACCATTACATTGTTTAGGTATCTTGGCATGTTTCTTGGTGAAGACAAAATACTGCCCAAAACCAGTGTTTCTCCTGCTTCTAACAAATGCATAGTAAGTTCTATCATGTGTGGCTGCATGTCCGTCTGGGTACAGCACTGCAGAACATGCATTCCCACATAGTCCACCACTAGATCACAGTCATATTCATCTGGTATAAGGACCCTTATGGGTCTTGTAGTATCCTGGATCCTGGCACCAGACAGTTGGCTTACAGATGCTCTGTTCTTGTCCAGTCTGGTGAGTGTGGAATCAGTATCCCTAACTAAAGAGTACCCCAAGACTAGACCATTTCCCTGTGTGAAGGCAGGCATAATGGACTTTATGTGCTTAGGTTTGCTTCCCTACTGATGTCTGGGTGAGCTGTGTGGATTTACAGTATGTGTGAATGGAGAAGAGCAACGTGCTGTTTTGTGTGCTAGAAGTTTGTATCTTTTAAAATGTATTCTAGGAGACTTGGAAAAAATACTAAGCATGAAACAGTTGCTACACTGTCTTAGAACAGCTAATATGATCAGACATCATGAATTTAGGATAATACTCTGAAGTTAGATTGGATGGTAGCTAATCTAGCAGTACTTACTGAAAAGACAGAATTAAGTCTTCCAAGAATGATAAATAGTGTTGGATTTGGTAATTAACAACTACCAAACTGCTAATTCTGCTGCCACCACAGCTACACACAGCTAGGACTAAATGACACTGCCCTCCTTCTCTCACCAGAAGCAAAATAGTAGCAGTAATCCCCAGCTGGTTCCTGAGAAGCATGTCACATGCTTCCTGCTGTTATTAGTATCGTAGATGATGCTGTAGTCAGCGCATTTGTTATAGATTTCAGTTGGCAGGTGCCCTGGATAACACACAGAGCAGTTCAGTGTAACTGAAAGCAAAGTTCCAAAATTAAAAGTTTAGAGTTTTTCACGAAAACAACAACCAGTCATGTCTGGGAAGTCCCACTTATACTGCCCAATCAGAAACAGATAGGAATTAATGTCCCTCTTCTCTTCTGTCACCAAGAGCAAAACAGTATTACTGATCCCAAGCAGGCTTCCAAGAAGCAATTCTGAGTTTTCCTATTGACTGATAATCCATGGGAAAGCTAAGAAATAGCACCCGCCTTCTTTTTTTCCCTCTCCAGGACCAAAACAGGAGCATTAAACCCAAGTTGATTCTTGAGACACATCGGCTTTCTGGGGAGCAGCAGTGTTATCCCAGATGTTAGAGCTTTTGAAAGATTATGAACGTGGTTAATACTCTGTGTATTGCAGTGTGCACTAAGTGGGTGAGAAGATATAAAATAGATGGTCATTTTAGCTTTAACAGTCTACTGGGAGGGCCGTCTCTCCCTGTTTGATATTTTTGTGCTCACCAGTATGAGCAAGTAAGATCAGATTGGGAGGAGGCACCACGGACACACAGATTTATAGGAGTGTGCAACTCAAGCGCTATTGTGTTTAAAAGCACAACAGGGACTAGGTGTGTTGGTTGGTGAATCACATAACAGCAGCAGTCAGGGTGCAGTTGCAGTTCCCAGTGATTAAACCTTTTCCTTTTCTGCTTAATTTAAATAAGAAGTTCTCCTTCTCGGCTCCTGCTGCAAAGCCGCTAAATTTTGGTCAGCGTTTATAGTCATTAATGCAAATGTGTTGGAGAATTCAAAGGACAATGCAGGCAGGCATGGAAGAACTTCCATTCACAGAGGTTATTTACACCAATTTGTAGTGTGTTTGAATGTAGTTATGCTAATGAGCAGATAATGAGATGGTAATAAGAAGTAACGTAAATGTTTGAATTCGCAACAAGAGAGTGTGCCAAAAAGGAAAACTTCAACACAAACCAAGATACAGGGCACACCAAGCCAAAGAACCAGCTGTAATAACGAACGGCCACACAATAAAGCCCGAGGAAAGCTGAATTAAATCATAATGTTGCCAATACAAATATGTTTTCGTCCAAGCAAAAGACTTCATCAGACATTACAAAAAATACAGTAATTTTCTTTAAATACCATCCCCTAAGCTATCAACCAATCACATCTTCAATATAATTAAAAGCATTGTAAAACGCATAATAAAAACTTTACAAAAAACGTATAGACATATAAATACTTAAAATTCTTAAAGAAATACAATGTATTTCTATAAATACATGTAGTTAATACATATAATATATACATAAATATAAATTGTGGTTGTAAAAATTGAATGTAATGATATACAAGTGTGCCTGATCATTCTTCTGTGACATTAGTAAATCATATGCTTCCTCTAGTGGCCAAAATAAAAATTACTCCAGATAATTTATAATTTCGCTGGTCTGAGTTTTAAGACAGGGGCCAGGGAAATAAAGTCATTTAATCCATATGTCTTATTGGCATCAAGTTTGAGTTGCTAAAACAATTCACGATATTCAATTGTGGTCTCCCATGGTCCCCCACATGGATCTACTTCTACCTTTTCTATCACAAAAAAAAAAAACAAATTTAGCTGAAGGACAGGAAATACATTCTGCAGGATTCACAAAGCCTCTGTGTAAGAGTTACAAGGCTTACATGGAGGCTGCAGTTAAACGGTGTGACATCAGCATGCCATGCATATGCATGAGGGCATGCTGAATCACACCTAAGGTTAACACGGTTCGTGTAAGACAGTAGGGGGCGTGTCCATAGGGCGAGCCCTGCAAACGGACACACCGCCAGAAGAGTAAAAGTCCCGAAAGTAAACTCCCACGACAGAGTCCGTGTAAATGTGAATAAACACAACACAACACATGCCCCCACAGACTATGAACATAAAATGTATAAATGAACATCTTATATTTTTTTTATAAGTTGTAAAGATGTTTGCCCGTGAGTGCGCTCGATGGCGCGGGCGTGCCCGGCACTTAGCCACAGTTAGCAGTCAGTGGAAAAGCATATAAGAACTAAATATGCAAAGTAAGCCAAGAAGCAATAGCGTAGCGGTAGAGACGTTGGCTGAAGAGGAGGCAGTCATGGTTCGAGCCCCCACAACATCAAATTTTATTTTTAGTGAAATAAGCACGAAACAATTCCCTGACATATATGCACATATATAAAATTATATTTTCTGTAAAATGTAATGAAATGGGCCATGTATTTTGAAGAAATGTGAGATAATAAAAAATAAAAAAAATGTCAGATGTGCCTATAGCTGAGCTACACTCTAATAAGTTGAGTATATCTGCCTGTAGGTGAGCAGTGTTTCAACAGGTTTAAAATGAGTGCCCGTAGGTGAGCAGTGGTTTAACAGGTGTAAAATAAGTGTCCGGGGTTGAGCAGCGTTTTAACACACTGAAACTGTGTGCCCGTAGCTGAGCTGAGTGTAATATGCGTGCTGACAGCCAAATGACGCGTAAACCAGTGTAACCCATTTGCGCGGAGCTGCGCACCGTTCCAACAAGCTAACCGGCGGGCAACGTTGAGCAAGCTGTATCAAAACTGCCTTTACACAGACACACCTCCTAGCATGTGTAGACAGTCATAAAATATAAAAAGCAATGGCCAGGCTCGAACTCAGGATACCATGCACCATAGTCACAGTACTGAACCACTAAGCCATAACAGTTGCTCTTAGAAATGCAGTAATAGCATATATATAGGAAGGAATGGAAAGAGGAGCATGACAAAGCAGGTTTTGTGAAGCTGATACAATTCCAAAATGGCCAAACACAGATAAGTGTGGGAAAAACGGCATATATAAGCCCCATAGGCGGGAATACACAGCATAACCGATTGTGGAACCGACTTGCAGTCAGGATGGCAGGTGTAGGAGAGGGTAGTTGCTTCCAAGCACAGAGGTGGGGCATTGAGGAGTCCAAATATATGGTTTGGCTCCTCATCCATGATCATGAGGCCCAACTCATGCAGGGACAGGTCCTGTGGGGAGCATATAGGGCTGAGGCGTGGGACCGGTTGGCACATGATCTCACCAGTGCCACAGGAATACCAAGGACTGGTGAACAGGTCCGTCACCACCATGCGGACCTGAAGAGACGGAAGCAGGACCAACTGAACCGTTGGATCCAGGAGGCCCGGCAAATGCCCAACGCCTCACTACTGAGTAAGTTACATGTAATTATTTATGTAAGAAAATAACCTAGCTGATATTATGGAGATGTGTATTCCAATATTACTTCATTTATATTGCAGCTGCAGGTGTCCGTTCTGCGAACTGTCGAGCCTTTGCCAATAGGCTGGTGTGGTTGCGCCACCAGGCAGGTCAGTAGTTCTCTCCCTGTAACTGTAAAAAAATATAAGTATGACAGCTTGCATAAGAGTGCAGTGTAGTCACTTATTAATAAAATGTGCAAGTAACAGTGTAAGACAGTTTGCAAGTATTGTTTGATTACAAAAGTGTGATGCAGCCTGTAATCCAAAAATAAAAATGAAACAAGTCTGAAATAAAGATGTCCCACCTGTAATATAATAGTACATAACCTGCAGCAGGCTGAAAAGTACAGCTACAGAAGCTGAGTAAAACACATGTGTGAAATATATCCCTGTTTAAATTCTGAAACATGACACAAGTGAGACTGTTGGAAAGGATTGTTATAACTAAAAGTAAAACATGTCAATAAAGCCTAGAATTAAGTACCATCCTGAATTGTAAAAATAAAACAAGTGAGAGAGTGTGAGAAAGAGGTATGAATCCACCAATAAAGTAGTAATAACTCCTGAATAAAGTATACTGCAGTCAGTACAGAATGAAATGAATGTGACAGGCAGAACCAAACAGCAGCATGTGTTGAAAAAAGTACTGAAGCTGGAATGTGTGTCCCAAAATCTGGATATGTTTCTCTCAGTTTGCAATATGCAGATAGTATGGTTGTATGAAATACCAAACATCCACAGTTGTCTATAGCCATATAAAGCAAATGTAGCAGGATGATGTAGCTGAACAGAGCCAGATATGAATGTGTATGAATAAATATGAAATGTATATTGATGTAGCAGTAACATTCCTATCACCAACCTGAATAAGTTGTCACATAGGAAACTGTAGTCAGACCTGTAGTATGTATATATCTGCAGCTAGTAGAAATGTACAGCATATGTTTAGGTATTTGAAGTTGTTAATGAAATATTTCTTCACCCTACCCTATAACCACAAATAATCCATTCCACGTGAAATGGGTATGTGTATTCACAACTGATACCCCTGGACATTTGTCCTGTTGGTTCATACATATTTGCATGTACGTTGATGCATGTGCCCTGTTCATACATCCAAACCTGATAGCCTGTTGCCATCAATCAACCCTGCATGTTGTTGGATTGTGTATTGTTGTTCAAATTATGCATGTGTAATGCTTGCTGTTCAATGGCTTGAATTTATGGGTGTTTGGTTAATGGGAATACTAATGCATGCTGTTACAACTAATTGTGAATGGTATTGTACGTTACTAACCCAAACTGTCATAAAATAATGCAAAACATAGGACGACAGGGAAGGCGGGTTCCAGCGGACCCACCTCTCCCACCTCAGCTGGCGAGTGCACCTGGCAGTAGTGCCCAGGCCGGACCCTCCTCCCGTGGCCCTGTGCCACCTGTGGGTGGAAGCGCTGCAGGGGATGGGGCTCATCCCCCCTCTGCAAGCGTGGCCGGAGGAGAACATCCACTCACCCTCCGTAGTGTCTGGACTGTGGTGCGTAGGGAGATCCGGCACGCTGTGCTTGGGCCCCTACGCAAGCTTGAGGCACAGGTGGCACAACTCATGGGCGTGCCTTCTGCCCGGCCTACACAGCCCCCAGCACAGCCCCATCCTGGGCAGTGAAGGCACAGTGGCAACTGCCCATGGGTGGGGATCTCAGTTCCACTGTTGCCATCTGTGGGCTCATGGGCTCGAGATATCCAAACATCCATCCCCGTCAATTGTGTAACCCCCCCCACATGTGTCATACACCACCCCTGTATGCGTCTTGTTTGTCTTGTCTGTTAACCTCCCCTACCTACCTCCCCAGCTATACCGACTTCCTGTACCTGACATACCACTCTCACCTGAAAAAAAAAAAAGGGCACTCTGTACCCACAAAAAAATTACGCCCCATACATAGCTGCCCATTTTGCACACATGTCTGCTGGACATGTAAACTGGCAATTACAATTGGCTGTACAACAAATATTATTGTTGTCCTCACACCTCCCTCAGGGGTGGAAGGTTTCAAATGTCAAACCAAATTATAAACATATGCACAGCTGTTGCTGACGAAGAAATGGGCAGCTATGGGCCTTTCCTACATCCCTCCTGCAAAACCCAAGCTTGTTTTCCTACTGTACTACCCTCTTTGTGCCCCCTTTTTCACCACTTTCCTATCTCCCCATTTTCTTTTCTTTAAAAGAAAATAGCGTGGGTGTGCGTGAAAGTAAGCACTTTTAAGCAGTAGTAAGCGGGTGTGCACGAAGCTAAGCTGCAGTGTGCATACGTGACCTCCACGCAAACCAGCGCTAACCTGCTTACAACTGCTTAAAAGTGCCTTAGTCACTCTGAATGACAAGGCCTGTAGTTTTCTCAGCAGCAAAATAAAATACCTCCCTCAGTCTTGAGCCCAGGACCTTGGAAACACTAGTCTGCATGACTTACCACTAAGCCATGACTGCTATACAAGAACATTGTGCTGAAAGAAATATATCATAAAATAGTAGGAATTAATGTAAAGGGAATATAGCAAGTGTAGTACACAAAGCATGTCATGTATATTTACTGTCAAATCTAGTGGATTTGTAAAATAGTACTGTGTGCTGAGAAACAATCATGCTAGTTGGTAGCTACTAGGTAATAATGTCACAGTAGCATTTGGCAAGCCACACACATACTCAGAGCAGGATAAACACTGCCATAGTTGAATAGTTAAGAGATCAGACATAGCAACTGTGACTGAGTTACAGGGATGTCCCTAATGTGAAAACAAATGTCAACTGTGCCCCACTGACACCCTGGCAAATGTACTAACAGTAGACAGAAAGGTGTAACTACACATGCAATGGTAACTATGACTGACTGAAGGTATGCAACACCTGCACGTCACAAATGGTGTACTAATACATATGCTTGAAATAACCCACAGTCACAACTGCAGGATATCAGAATATGTCATTGGAGTAACCCACTGCTATGTACAATTCCATGAGGCTGATAAAAGATGTTCCAGAGAGTATCTGAGGCCTGCTCAGCAGCATGATCAAATACCCTTGTAAGTGTCAAGGCCCACACCATGGCCAGACCACACTGCATGCAGTAACACCCTACCACAACAAACACATAGGGAATTGCTGCCCAAACAGATTTAGCAAGCATTACAAGCTGTGAATGTAAATGGAAAATAGGAAAGCCATAGCAACACATTACAGGAAAGACACCTAGCAGGCATACAACGAGTGAATGTAAAGGCCAAATATTGAAGCCATAGCAACAGATTGCAAGAGCCACTGCTATATACCAGTTACACCACAATCCCCACAGGAAAGCACACACACCCATATACACAGTATTACTAGTCATAGGTGTCAGTTTACATACACACGGAGAAGAGGATACTGGAGGAAGGAATACTCAGCTTACAGAACAACATGCATTGCAGTGTCTACAACACAGCCTGAAATATGAGAGACATACCAACTCTTACACTCACAGAACAGTGTCCACAGCAAACCAGCATGGTCCCCACCCTGATAATCTGAAAGGGCTATGCCTACCTAACAGACCTTTTTATAGCACAGTCCTGTAATCACAGTGAGAACTGCAATCACTACACAACAGGCTGCATGCAATTAGTAAATGCTGGCTAATAATTGGTGCAGAGGCCATCACATGGACATGTGCAGATACCTACAAAAGCATCCTGTACTCCCAGTCCACACATGCAATACTTTCATTGCACCCACTGGAGGTAGAAAGAGAGAGAGAGAGAGAGAGAGAAAGAGAAAGAAAGAAAGAAAGAAAGAAAGAAAGAAAGAAAGAAAGAAAGAAAGAAAGAGAAAGAAAAAAAAAAACCTGTAACAACAAAACAAAGAGGCTGACAGCAGGCCAAGTAACTGCAAGCCTACGCAAACAGCTGCAATAAACACAGGTAATGTAAAGTACTACTATAATACTCTACATACTGTGAACCCTCCAGATGTGTTATTGGTCTGTATGTATGTATATGAAGATGTGCCTAGGGCCGGGGACATACTGCAACTGTCACTGAAGGCTCTACATACATATGTATGTGAAGGTAGCTATGTGCACATAGCAATGTAGGTTGTAGTGCAATGTACAAGTAGGTTGTCCAGTAATGGATGTTCAGCAGTACGTTACTGTGTGTATACATATGTGGAACTAAAAAGGAGTATATATATATATATATATATATATATATATATATATATATATATAAAACGTGTATACGTATGTATATTGAGATATGTATGTGTATATATATATATATATATATATATATATATATATAATATGCATATGTGTATACATAGATAGAGAGGGATGTAGAAATGCATAGACATATATAGTTTCACAGTGTCATAGTTTAGTACTAGGCTATCTGCAGACAGTGTATAGAATAGATTTATAAACTTGCGCCTCTGTATAGTAGTGATACAGTGAAGACCCCCCCCTACATAATAGCATTAGTTTACTGTGCCTCTGTCTAGTAGTGACACAGAGATGACCCCTGCTGTAAACCTATGATCTCCCATCCACTTGTCAAGAATGCACATGAAGAGTTTCAGTGAGGATCTCTGCCTAACATGAACTGGGATCCTGTTCCACAGTATGGGAAGCCTCTTAGTGATGGATCTGTCCCTACAGTATGTCCTATTCATATGTGTGCTGAGGTTTAAATCCGTAGCTGTTGTGGTTCTGATGGATTTGGATTGTATGAGGTGGAACATGTCCATCAATACCTGATTGGACATGGCCTACTACATCAGGCACAGATCACCCCTACGTAGGCAGTATGCTATGGAATAGAGCATGAGTTACATTAGTCTGGCAGCATGTGAAAGTTGTTGGAGACCCTTGATCCTCCTGGTGATGAACTTATGGGGTCCCCCTAGCTGTTGCAAGTGCCAGGTGAGGTACATACCAAATGGGGCATAGCACACAGTCATGGGCCTGATAAGGGAGGAGTATAGGGGTACAATGACCCCTTTTGATCTGGATGTGAATCCCTTCATGATAAGGTGGGCAAGGTAGGAAGTCTATCCAACCACTTTGGCAACGTGGGTGTCAAATGAGAGGTCAGCATCGATCAGTGTCACCAGGTCTCCGATTACTTTGTCTGTACTCAGTGGGTTACTGTCTATGTGATAATATGTGGGTACCTTGTCCGTCCAAAAGGGTATGAGTATACATTATGTGGCATGCAGTTTAAGGCCATGACTCCGGCACCAGATGTCGGTGTCCATGAGGCCTGTCAGTAGGATGTATGTGTCAGCTGGTGTATCGATTATGGCGCCTAGTATGCAGTCATCTTTGAAAATTGTCAGCCACTACCCTCCCATGTCTGCTTCCACATCTGAGAATTATATGCCGAACATGAGCGGTCCCAGGACAGAGCCCTGTGGGACACCACTTGTGACAGGCTCTGAGTCTGACATGGCACCAGTGAGTTTGACTGTAGGGTTTCTATCCGTTAGCCGGTTTGCAACCCATCTTGTGACATATGGATTTACATGTCAGCTGTTGATCATGTCTATGATGCCAGAGTGCGGTATTGTGTCGAAAGTCGTAGGCAAGTCCAGGTAGGCTGTATGGACTGCTGTGCCCTCATCAATGGCACTAGTGACTGATTTGAAAAGGTCAACCAGGTTCATAAGGCAGGATCTGCCCTCTACAAAGCCAAACCGGGTTGGATCAAGTGTCTAAGTCCCCGATGTCTCTGTGTATGAGTTCCATAATGATCTTTTCCATAGCGTTGCAGACCAGGCTGGTTAAGCTTATGGGGCGGTAGTTACCAGGGTCTGTAGAGGTGCCTCCTGTGTGGAGTGGGACTACTGTTGCTGTATGCCAGTGTCCAGGGACATATGCTGTAGTAAGGCTATGGTTGCATAGCATTTAATGTACATGTGTAGCTCCTCTTGGAGTTCACGTAGCATGCAACCTGCAATACCATCGGGTCCCATTGATGCTGTGTTTACAGCTTTGCTCTGGGTGGTTCCCAGCTGGACATCTGAGATGACAGAGAGGTTACAGTCAGCTGGGATAAGTAATTCTTCATGTGTGGGTGAGGGAGGGGAGAAATCTGCACTGAACCTGTCTGCCAGAATGTTGGCATTATCTGTGTGTTCAGTGTAGCGTTTGTCACTGTGAACTAACTGTAAACATATCTGAGGGTTCACACCCAGGTGTGTAACATAGCAGAAGAAGGCCTTGTGGTTATCTGTAGTGTCCATAGCGATGTCCCTCTCATTGTTGGCCTTGCATGTTTGTATGACAAAACGTATCTTTCTACTACTGCTGATCAAAGATGCCGTAGCTCTATGGAATTATGCTCTGCCGTGCAGTAGCTACCTTCTGTTGTTATACAATTTGTTCAATGCTGGGGTCCACCAGACAGGACGCCTGCCCTTGGTGGAGAGGGTCATGGTTTTATTTGTGATTGCATGATCCATGCATTCTTGGAGATGTCCGTAGAAAGCATATGTGAAGGTGTCTGCATTGTGGGAAGTGGTTTCCACTGGCCCAGTGGGCATTAAGGATACCAACTCAGTTATAAGAAGTGTAAAGTCTGCATGTGAGAGGTTTCCCACTGTAGTCTTTTGTGTTGTGGGGGAGGTGGGATATGTATATCCAGGGGGATATGTCTGTGGTCAGATGTGACTACTGAGGGGTATACTTACGGTGTGTAGCACATTGTCCCCATGTTTGTGATGATCAAGTCTAGTATATTATCTCCTGTTGTGGGAGAGGTGACTAGCTGTTCCATTGCATTTGACTTAGTGAATTCCGGGAACCTTTGGGCTAGGGTGTTTGGGGTAGAATAATGCACCCAGTGTATGTTAGGGTAGTTGAAGTCTCCCAATATGATGGTGTGTGGTGGGACATTCATATCCTCCAATGTCTTCAGGAAGGCTGACTGTGGTTCCTGAGATTGGGAGGGTGGTCTGTAACATGCTACCAGTTGTATAGCAGGTTTGCCTACGGTTATCTGCACCTGGATGGTCTGTGACGCTTCATGTGTTGCCACTAACCTGGAGGTGTGGGTGTCCTTCATGAATATGGACACACCCCCTCCCTTTTTGTTTTGTCCCGAGTCCTGGGGCCAAAAAGCATGATACGGGGTATAGTCTAATACTGCTGGTGTGCTCTCAGGAGCCTTGAACCAGGTTCCCACTTACTGCACAGATATTGAGATTGGTAGAATATGTACGTACAGATATATGTAATACACACATACATATATAGATATCTGTAGAGACATATACATATACAGATAGATCTGACTGACAACAGATATGTCTGTATATGACTATCTCTCTCTCTCTCTCTGTCCCACCCCCTCACACTTTCACTCCCCCTGTGTCTCTCTCTCACTCTCTTCCCCTCTCTCCCCACATCTATATGTATATATCTACATCTATATATACATATTTTATATACATATATACAAACATATATATATATCTATATACAGATATAAATATATCAATATATATATATATATATATATATATATATATATATACATATATATATATATATATATATATATATATATATATATATATATATATATATATATATATATATATAGACTGTGTGAGGCACATGTGTGCAGATGTCTTGCAACAGGTGCCTGGTGTCAAAGGCATGGAGTGAACACCAGTGTGGATACTGGAGTACCATACCCCATTCAAAAACACTAACACCAGTAACCACCACATATGTGCATGCCTGCCCACCACTGCATGTGTCAGGGGGGAACAGGGGCAACAAGTGTACAATAGGCTCCACATTGATATACACAGTGGCACACTAGTCCTGTAATACCTGTACATGGAATGTGTCAGCGGACATGGTGTATCAGCTACGGACATGTAGGTCACTGTACCCCTCCACACCCCACAATGTCCTACACGGTATGTACCTCCCATGACAGCTACAGATATGGAGAAGGACACAGACATATGCAAGTAACTGTGTCAATGCACTCAAACACCACAGAGTGCACACAGACTACCTACATAGAGGTTACCACTGCTGGATATACATAGTTCGGTCGCACCCATGACAGTTTTCTAACAACCATGGTAACACCTCCAACATCCACAACACAAATTACCTATGTCTGTCGTCCCTGTCACTGCAGTATAGAGCACATGGTGGAGGTACAGGATGCTACCCACAGATACGACATACCCTATAGTAGACCACACAGAATTAAGAAGCAAGGCTCCCCATGAGTAGATGTCAGACATACCCCTGCTGAATGTTATGCAGATAGGTAATATGCCATATGAGTCACCCTGTGTAACTGTTTGTAAGGAGCAGGTACGATCATAACACATGTGTCACAAGGGGCAGGGTAGCATAACAGTATGCTGCTGTAGGCCCAGGGCCAAAAGCACACTACCTACCTAAGACACAATGCACACCCATGAACACATTGCAAATGGAATATGTGAGGTGGAATGAGTGTGCTAGTGACTGGGTGCATGTTGTGTACTGGTGTGATTGCTCACCATGACTGTCTGTCTCTCATGGTAGTGTGTGTCCTTGGTGTGAGGCCAGAGACAGGTGTGTGAGGTATTGCGATCAACACATACTACATTGCCATATGTTGTGCTGTATTACCCTGTATGTCACTGTGGTGTAGGTAGGGTTATGGCAAGTAAGAGTAGTGTGCATTACCAGTGAAATATGTAATGTGCATTGTGTGCAGTACATGGGCTGATAATGTTTCCCATACAGTACCTTGATACAAACCCCCAGTGTGAGGTTGTGCATTGTACCTGAACCAGTGTGCTGACTGCTGCAGTATACTAGTCTGTCGTATGGAGTGTGCCAGGTACTGTTGCACAGTTGTCGGATGAGCACTGATATCTGGTCATTTACATGTGTATCCCCCAATAGACAGACATATGCTATATATGGTGCTTAAGTTATATCACTGCAGTCGAGTATTATGTGTATTATGTGTGCTATAGTTTGCTGACAGATATTGCTGACATATTTTCCTTCTCCTTTTCAGGGCCATGGTTCACCAGCGGAACCCTGTCTACTCCGCTGCAGAGGAGGAGGAGATACACCAAAGCCTGGTGCGGGATTTCGCTGTACTCTTTTCCTGCACCAGCCAGAACCAGCAGGAGAGGGCTGCACTGTGGCAAGACCTGGTCCGTCAGGTAAATGACATAGGCACACATAACCGGACATATGAGCAGGTACGCCATCACTGCAGTGATTTAATTAGAAATGTCCGTCAGCGTGCGTCGGCTATCCACAGGCAGCAGCTTGCCAAAGGTGGTGGGGTGGCTAGACATCCCCCCCTCACCAGACTGGAGGGACTACTCCTAAGTGTTGTGGCTCCAGCACAACAGCAACAGCAGCAACATACATGTGTAATGATGGAGGCTGGAGCCACACAGCAGCAGGACACGGAGCATGCAGGTAACATGCCATGTGTATAGTTGACCATTCTTTACACTGTTAGGTTATGCATGTGTGAGGTGTGTCCTCGTTTTGTTCATAGGTTCATAGGTTCATAGGTTCATACTAGGCTATCTGCCCTGAGGCAATTATAAGCCTAGCCCGATTCTGTATGGCTTACGCCACCCCTTGATTTGAGTATACTGTGCCCTTTAAGGTTTAGTTTACTGTGCCTCTGTCTAATAGTGACATGGGAGTAATCCCTGGGACAAACCTACGATCCCCCATCCACCTATTGAGATTCTTGTTGAAGAGATTCAGTGAGGTGCTCTGCCTCACATGAACTGGAATTCTATTCCAGAGCGAAGGGAGCCTCTGGGTTATGAACATGTCCCTCCAGCAAGTTCTATTTATTTCTGTGCTGAGGTTCAAGTCCCTCGAGCGTGTGGCTCTAAGGGATTTAGATTTACTGAGGTGGAGCATGTCTATTAATTCTGGATTTGACATAGCTTTGTATGTCAGGCATAGATCGCCTCGAAGTAGGCGGTATGCAACTGAGTAGAGCTGGAGTTTTTAACCGAGCAGCATATGGCATCTGTTTGAGACCCTTGATCCTCTTGGTGAGATACTTTGGGGTCTTTCTAATTGCTGCAGGTGTCGGTAAGGTACAGCCCAAAGGGGCATTGTATTCTATGATGGGCCTGATGAGGGATGAATAAAGGCACGATTACCTCTCTTGATCTAGATGTGAAACCCTTCGTGATGAGGTGGGCTATGTAGAAGGTCTTTCTAACCACTTTGGCAATGTGGTTTTCAAAGGAGAGATTGCTATCATCTTGGGTCCCCAGGTCCCTAATAACTTTCTCTGTACTTAATGGGTTTCCGCCTATGTGGTAATTTTTGGGCACATTGTTTTTTCCAAAGGGTATGACTATACATTTTTTGGCATTTAGCTTTAGACCATGGTGCTGGCACCAGTTATCTGTCTCTGTGAGACCTTTTTGAAGGATGTTTGTGTCAGCTGGAGAGTTGATTATGGCGCCCAGTTTGCAGTCGTCTGCAAACTTGGTGAGCCATAGTCCTCCCACATTTGCCTGTACCTTGGAAAAGTATATACCAAACAAGAGTGGTCCCAGGACAGAACCCTGTGGGACGCCACTTGTGACTGGTTTCGAGTCTGACATAGCTCCAGCAACTCTAACTCTGTGGGTTCTGTCTTTGAGCCAGTTTGCGACCCATCTTGTGACATAGGGGTTTATATTTAAGCTGGATAGCTTATCTATGATGCCCGAGTGGGGTATTGTGTCAAATGCCTTTGCAAGGTCCAGATAGGCTGTGTGGACTACCTTCCCTTCATTTATGGCTTTGGTGACTGTTTCGAAGAAGTCAACCAGGTTCAAAAGGCAGGATCTGCCCTTGACAAAGCCGAACTGGGTAGGATCTAGTGTCTGTAGGTCCCCAATGTCTTTGTTTATGAGCTCCATGATGATCCTCTCCATAGCCTTGCAGACTAAGCTAGTCAGGCTTATGGGGCGATAGTTTCAGGGTCCGTGAGGCTCCACCTTTGTGGAGTGGGACCACTGTTGCTGTCGCCATTCTGTGGGCACATATCCTGTAGTGAGGCTGAGATTGTATAGCTGTTTTATTTGAGGGATTAGTTCCTCTTGGAGTTCATGTAGGACGCAACCTGGGATGACATCTGGTCCCATGGAAGCAATGTTTTTTGCTTTGGAGAGGGCAGCCTTCACCTGAGCATCAGAGATGTTTGGGAGGCAGCCCTCTGCTGGGATAGATACTTGCTCTTTTGGGGGGGGGAGAAGTTTGCACTGAACCTGTCTGCCAGGATATTGACGATGTCTGTGGGTTCAGTGTATTTTTTGTCGTTTAGAATCAACTCAGAACAAGTCTGGGAGTTACATCCCAGGTTTCTAACATAACTGAAAAAGCCTTATGATTGTTTTTGGTGTCCTGTGCAATTTTTCTCTTGAAGCTGGCCTTGGAGGATTTTATGAGGGATCATAATTTTTTGCTAGTACTGATCAGAGATGCCTTCCCTATTAGGGATTTTGCTTTATCATGTAGTAGCTTCCTCCTTCTGTTGTACAGTTTATTTATGGCAGGGGTCCACCAGACTGGATGCCTGCCTTTGGATGATTGGGTCTTGGTTTTGTTTGGGATAGCATGATCCATGCATTCCTGGAGATGTCCATAGAATGCGTTTATATCTGATTCTGCAGTTTGGGCCGTAGTTTCCACTGGCCCTGGGGCCTTGAAGGATTCCACTTCAGTTTTGAGAAGTGAGAAGTTCGCTTTTGAGAAGTTTTTCACTGTGGTTTTCTGGGCTGGGGGTGGGGTCGTGATGTGGACATCCAGTGAGATTAATTTATGGTCTGATCTTACCAATGAAGGATATACTTCTGGTGTGGAGCATAGAGTCCCCATGTTGCTGATGATCAGGTCTAGTATGTTGTCCCCTCTTGTGGGAGTGGTGACTAGTTGTTCCATAGCATTTGAGTTTATAATTTCCAAGAACCTTTGGGCTAAGGTGCTGGGGCTTGAGTAGTGCTCCCAGTCAATGTTTGGGTAGTTGAAGTCGCCCAATATAATGGTGTTCGGAGAGATCTTCATGTTCTCCAATGTTTTCAGGAAAGCTGAGTGGGATTCCTGACTTTGAGAGGGTGGTCTGTAGGATGCTATAAACTGAAAAGCAGTCTTGCCCACTGTTAGTTGCACATGGATGGTCTCCGATGCCCGTGCAATGCCACTAACATGGAGGTGTGGATATCCTTGATAAATATGGAAACTCCCCCTCCTTTTGTGGTTCGGTCCGGGTTTTGCGGCCGAAAAGCATGATATGAGGTATAGCCTGGTAGTGCTGGGGTGCTATCTGGAGCCTTGAACCAGGTTTCTGTCACTGCACAGATATCGATGTTCTCCATACTGAGGAGAGCTTCGAGTGCGTGCATCTTGAGGTTAAGACTTCTGGCGTTTAGCAGCATTACCCTTAGTTTCTTGTTCCTTGTGCTGTCTATGGGGGTGGGTTTGACTTTTGAGCCTTGCCTAAAAGGCACTATGGGGTGGCAAGAGCCTTTGCCAGTATCCGAAAGCCCAGTGGTGACAGGTGCAAGCTGTCCCTAAGCAACACGTGGCTTGTCGAGCATGTCATCCCAGGCTGACAGACACTGGATCCCCTTTGAATGACACCAAAATTTTAGCCAATTGTTAAAATCGATCATTTTGTCTTTGTACTGTGGCATCATTCTAGGTGAGGGTAAGATGCTGCTCAAGGTCAGGGTCATACCAGCCTGGGCTACATGATCAGAGAGCTCCTCTATGTCTCTTTTCATGTAGTCCAGGGAGGTACGTCTCAGGTCATTCACACCAGCATGTACAATGACCGAGTCATATTTGTATTTGCTTTGGAGTGACCTGAGTGCTTGCATTATGTGGCGGATCCTAGCACCCAACAGGCAGCTCACCGTGACCTTCTCTTTAATCAGCCTGGTGAGTGGGACGTCAGTGTGTCTGACAATAGAGTCACCTATAACAAGAGTATCAGGTGTGTTATTCAGCCTTAAGGGCTGTGGCTGCTTGGACACTGACTTTGTGGGCTATGTGTTGTGCGTGTTTTGTTTTGAGGTAGTGTTTGCTTGGATGTCTGCTTTGGAGGTCTCTGTTGCTTAGGTAGATTTTTATTTAGAGTCTCCGAGTATGTTTTTGTGTATTTATGTTTGGTTCGCTGATGTGGTGGGACTATGTGATACTGGAATTGTGTTGTGTGAGGTTGCAGCACCAGAACCTGTGGGAGTAAGACAGGAAACACAGTTTACAATGTGTACACAATGTCACCACTGATGCACACATGCACACATGCACACATGCACACATTGGCACATGTAGCTGTAATCTTGGTAATTATTGTGCAAGAGTGATATCCTCAATATCTGCAGTACACCTGTGGAAGCTTACTGTTGCACTACTGAGCTGTATCATGCCCACAGTATCAATGGCACAGTTGTGCCCACTGACAATAAATGTCTCTTTTCTGCATGTCCCTCTGGTGTAACAGCAAGGCAGCCTATCCATGCTGGTGAGTGTGTAATACCATTACCTTCAATACTCTTGATACTAATAGTAATAATAGGCTGAAGCAGTAGTGCTATGTGTTTGATTGCAGGTGTGTTTGTGTCTGTGGGTTGATATCTCATATACTGAGGTGTGTGCATGTGTGCATGTGCCCATGTGTGCATGTGTCCATGTGTGCATGTGTCCATGTGTGCATGTGTGCATGTGCCCAAGTGCCCATGTTCCCATGTGTGCATGTGTGCATGTGCCCATGTGTGCACGTGCCCATGTGTGCATGTGCCCATGTGTGCATGTGTGCAAGTGTGCATGTGACCATGTGTGCATGTGCCCATGTGTGCATGTGTGCATGTGCCCATGTGCCCATGTGTGCATGTGTGCATGTGTGCATGTGTGCATGTGCCAATGTGTGCATGTGTGCATGTGTGCATCAGTGGTGACATCGTGTACACATTGTAAACTGTGTTTCCTGTCTTACTCCCACAGGTTCTGGTGCTGCTCTGGTGTCGTGCCACAGGGAACCTGAATCAGCTGCTGTGGATAGTGATAATGATGATACCTATGTAATGGCACAGGTAGGTGTGCCAGGGTCCGTCATTGGTCAGCCAATTGACACTACACAGCTGTCGACCCCATCAATGCGCACAGTCATCCTGCCAATACATCCTTTGTCACCAATGTCCCTAGGTGATGGACAGGATACAGTGGGCATTGTCCAGGGTAATGTGGTACCGGTGGCACATGCATCCCCACACAGCAGCCATGGCCAGGGTCCTGACATGGTACCACACAGGCAGATGTCCATGGGTTCTCATGGGAGCATCCGTGGGCGTACCGCCCCTGTCAGATGTGCCCACAGAGGTCTTTCAACCTCAGCTATGTTTCGGGCTGTAATGCAGGCACAGTCACGTATGGAACGGTACACCAGACAGGGTCTGAGGGAGCTGAGAGCATGTCGCACAGCCATGAGTGACAGTATGCGTGATGTTGCGGCTGCCATCCGCAACTTCACCGAGGTCATTGACAGACATTGGGGGGACACATTAGATCTGTTCCACAACTACATGTCCATGAGCCAGGGCAATGGTGGACAGTTGAGGCGTCAATGTGGCCGTATGCCAGCAACAGCAGCAGCTGGCAGCCGTCGCGGATGACAACAGGCCCGCGGCCGCTCACATAGTGCCAGCAGCAGCCCCAGCAATGCTGGGTCTGTGCTGTCATCAGACCGCCCCAGGAGATCACGTGCACGTGGCGCTGGACAGTCCCAACAGGGACCTGTCTCCAGTCACCAACCACCTGCTTCTGATGACAGTACCCAGTCTGGCTTAGTACCTGATACGGTCCGTAGCACCCCTGCCAGGCACAGGTACCGTGTCCGTGGCCACAGACAGTGATCTGTATGACCTGGCAGGTAGAGTCTGTGGCTGTCCACAAACACCTGTATATGGCAGCCATGAGGTGGGACTGTGTGCATTCATACACACATGCAAAGTGATAACACCTAGGGCTACCGCATACACGCACACACTGCATCCACATTGCCCCATCTTGTACTGCTGTCCCTCACCAACACACACACACAGATATGTCAATTGGTTGTATCAGTGGCAGACTCAGGCATACCAGGTACACACCTTGTGCATATGATGAAACTGTGCCACCTCCTGCAATCTGTAAAATTGGTGCAGGAACAGGTTAACATGGTGCTGATGCACAAGGTGAGTACATAGACGTATTGTAATAGTATGATGTTGACAACAGTACAGTGTAATGATAGCATTGTGGGTATATACCAGCATGCCTGATGCAGTTACAGTATGAATGTCATTGTATTGTTTTGTACACCCATAGTAATTACCACAGTGTTCTGTCTGCACATCTTTGCATACTGGTGGTGAGGCTGTGAAGGGATGGCCACCTACATAGGTAGCACAGGGGATACAACAATGTACATATTGATACTCAATAATGGCCATGTCAACTGCGAGTTGCATGCTGTCCACACATGACTCTGCAATGCAGATGTTTCAGGATGTTGATATCTGTGCAGTACTACACAACAGGTTCAAGGCTCACAAGAGCACACTAGCACTACAAGGTCACACCTCATACCATGCATGACAGCACCAAAACACAGAACTAACTATGACAGGAGGGAGAGTGTCCATACATGTCAAGGATACTGTGGTGCCAGGACAGGTAGCATACATCATACTAAGTCTGGAACTGCTGAGTGAGGGCTCAGTGTCTGTTATTTGACATGTGTATTATTACAGGTATGAGCACTTGGGTATCAGGCCAGTTATTCAACATTACGAAGGTACATGGTCTATACACTTGTGTGGGGTGCGGCTGGACCCAGCCCATCTGACCTGTGAATATCTGGGTACTGGCTTATAGTGCCTGCATATATGCACTGTTACCTACTGGAAGTCGTACACCTTGTTTGTTGTAGCATAGTCTACATACAGGCCTGCTGACTGTAGCTTTGTTTGTATGCATGTTTGCCTGTTATGTTCCTGAAACACTGATTCCACCTGCAGTGCAGATATACAGTGCCTCTGTGGATCCCTAGTGACATCTGTATTGCTTACTGTACTGATGACCATGTGTCACTTGACAGAACGTCCCTGTTTGTCCTGTTTGCATGTAGCTTGCCTGTAACACATTGCATATGACTTACCTCACATTTGCTCAAGACAGCATTCCTATATGCCAGCACTAACAAATCAGGAGCACTACACCCTCACATAGTCACCTTGAGTACCTTGTTCCCCATTGGACCTATGTGTCGTTACTTAGTATGGGAGTCACAATGCTATGGTAGCATGTGCAAAGGTCACCTGTCGATCTACTCTCAGGTCCAGTTGGTGAATCTGTGAGCCATGTGGCAATGTTACAGCTGCCAAATGTACACAGACAACCCTCTCCCCTTCCCATACATGTACAACACATATGAGAGATGCAACCACATAGCCAAACTGGGTGCTAAGCTCTGTTAATGCAGCACTGGCATTCCCTGTCAGGTGGAATGGGATACTACAGTGAATACAGTACCAGTCTCCCATAGACCTGCCACGACCGCAATCCAAACACAGAAACACACAGGTACATTACTGGGCTCTCAGAATAGCATCCAGCCTGAGCAGCTGACACCTGCAAAGCAGACACACAAGCAAACGTTAAGCCAGAGCACAGCACATGCAACACATAGCTCACAAAGCCTGTGTGCCAAACAGTCACAGGCCATACGGCTTGACAACACACCTGCTACAGTTGTATGAGGTACCTCTATCGTCACGTACACTGAGGTCCTGCTCCCAGGCTGAACAAGGTGACGGTCACGCTGAGCTGCCCATCGGGCACTATGATCCACCACATAACACAAGCATACCGGTCACTCCAAGGCATGTAGATGTATGACTCAGTCATTGTCTGTGCCAGTGTGTATGACCTCTGACACACCTCCCTGGACTACATGTTAGGGGACATAGAGGGGCTCTCTGAGCTTGTGGCACAGGCTGGTATGACCCTGGCCTTGAGTAGCATCTCACCCTCACCAAGAATGCTGCCACAATATGTAGACAGGATCATCAGTTTCTGCAATTAACGTATCTTTCAGTGACATTCAAAGGAGATCCAATGCCTGTCAGTGTGGGATTACGTGCTGGACAAGCCACATTGCTTTGCTTGGGACAGCTTTCACCTGTCACCCATGGGCCGTTGTATATTGGCAGAGGCTGTTGCTACACACATAGTGCCTTTGTATGCAAGGCTGACATTACATAGCCACCTACACAGGTATCACACGGGATAGGACACTAATAGCAATGCTACTCAACAGCAGCAGTGTAAACCTCAAGATGCATGCAGTGGAAACTGTCCTTAGCATGGGGTACAGTAATATCCATGCAGTAACAGACTCCTGGTACAAGGCTCCCAGGTGCACACCATCAGTGCCAGGTCATTCCTGATACCATGCCTGTCATCCCCTACACATGCACCAAACCAGAACAGGGGGGATGCATCCAAAGGCACCTCAGATACACACACCCCCAGGTTGGTGGCACTGCACAAAGCATCAGAGCCTCTCCATGTGCAACACACAGTGGGTTAGACTGCCTTCAGGTTCATAGCCTGGCACACACCACACTCCCATACCCAGGAAACCCACTTGGCCTTCCTGACAACACTGGGAATATGACGGTCTCACACACACCATTATATGGTTGTACTGCGACTACCCAAACATATAGTGTGAGCATTATTCTAGCTGCAAGACCTTATCTGAAGGGTTCTTATCATTCATTCCATGCATTGCTATGGAACAACTTGTTACCACTCCCACAAGTGGTGACAACATGCTGCACCTGTTCATCACCAACACGTGGACTATATGCTCCAGACCAATCATGTATCCCTCGCTGGTGGGATGACACCATCTACAACCCACACTGTATAGAAACATACCACATGCAGCCCCTGCACAGAACACTACAGTCATACAGTTGTCTGATGCATATTCCATGTATTCACATGAGGCAGGCTTCGGACAGGGGAACTCTTGCAGGTCACAGGTATATATGTGTAGGTGGCACACACATACATCATGTGTGCATTGACATTACTGATATAATGTATGTCGTGCAATATTGGGAACAACACCCCACACACATGGACAAACTGTGTGACAAAAATTCACATGGCATTTGTAGGATACAAACCCCTACCTAACTATGTTAGATCACTTGTGAGAGTCGCAGTAGCAGAGTGTGCTATTTGCATTACTTGGAGGATTGCTTTCTCCTGCTGTACTTATAGGGTGCTGACATCATCAGTGTTTAGACAGTGGAATATGCAGCATGTGTTATGTAGTAATAGTTGCCAAAAGGGACATTTCTCATACACACAGAATTGCACACACTACTCCCCCACACACATTCACACACACACTGAGCACTTGCAGGATTCAAACCCCTACCTAACTATGTTATGACACTTGTGAGAGGCGCATTAGCAAAGCGCGCTATTTGCATTACTGGGGGGATTGCTTTCTCTTGCTGTACTTATAGGGTGCTGACATCATCAGAGTTTAGATAGTGGAATATGCAGCATGTGTTGTGTAGTAATAGTTGCCAAAAGGGACATTTCTCATACACATGGAATTGCACACACTACTCCTCCACACACATTCACACCCACACTGAGCATTTGCAGGATTCAAACCCCTACCTAACTATGTTATGACACTTGTGAGAGACACATTAGCAAAGCACGCTATTTGCATTACTGGGGGGAATTGCTTTCTCCTGCTGTACTTATAGGGTGCTGACATCATCAGAGTTTAGACAGTGGAATATGCAGCATGTGTTGTGTAGTAATAGTTGCCAAAAGGGACATTTCTCATACACATGGAATTGCACACACTACTCCCCCACACACGGCACTTGCAGGATTCAAACCCCTACTTAACTATGTTATGACACTTGTGGGAGACGCATTAGCAAAGCGCACTATTTGCATTACTGGGGGGATTGTTTTCTCCTGCTGTACTTATAGGGTGCTGACATCATCAGAGTTTAGACAGTGGAATATGCAGCATGTGTTGTGTAGTAATAGTTGCCAAAAGGGACATTTCTCATACACATGGAATTGTACACACTACTCCCCCACACACACTGAGCACTTGCAGGATTCAAACCCCTACCTAACTATGTTATGACACTTGTTAGAAACGCAGTAGCGGAGCGCACTATTCACATTACTGGGTATAATTTCTGCTCTTGACATATGTATAGTGTGCTGATATCATTGTGAATGAAGAGATATGCACATCTGTGACTATCCATCAGTACAGGGGAGAGCATATCTATGCATTAACTTTGCACAGGCACAGTGGCCTACTGTACTGTGGAGGCAGACGCCAAATACACTGTGGATAGCCTTCTGTATTCCCTAGGGACAACAGTCAGGTATTGCACTCTACAGCCATATGTTTACCTGTCAGATGCAAGTATCTGTTGCTCATATACTGTTTGTGGGTCTTTATTGCCATAGCCTTCCCTATCTCTGTAAACAACGTGTGTACTGTGGGAGATGTTTGCATATGAGTGGGATCCAGTACTTTACTTATGTCTCTGTTGTAACTTCACTGTGTGCACTGGGCAGATGTCTGTATTGTGGGAGGTTCCTGTGTTAACACATAGAAATGCCAGATATGTGTGTGCAACTGCTGAACTGTGACATGGCCTAAGTGTGTGAGCATGCCCAGTTCGCAGTTTGTATGGCTTCTTGACTGCCACGTCTCATTTATCTAAGTGTGCGAGCATGCCCAGTGTCACCTTTCCTTATGTTGGGATCTGTGGACCACCACATTTGTGTTTGTGTGTGGACGCCATCTATATATCACATGTACAGTTGAGTGTTGGACATCAGGTTGTGTTCTTACTGCCCAACTGCTTTGTGTCTGAGCCTAACAGGCATTATGCTGTGCCTGCAGGGTCACCATGGGATAGTTTGCATAGAGTTGTCATCATCCTTTCCTGCTGACCAAACAGTTGTATTGTCATATAGTGTACTGGTGCAGAACATTCACTGTGGTGGACAGTATAATCGGTTTCAGTCCTATCACTGCTTGTAATATTTATAGTGAGCACACCAGACTGGCTGAGGGCCAGTTGTGCAGATATGACCATGTTGCATTTTGTTCAGATATGGACAGCATAGTACATGATTGTCCGACATTGTTAATGTATTCCACAACTTGTGTGGACAGTGACAAACAACGGCCATGTGCCCTAGTCTATTTGTAATGCTAGTCAGAGAGTGTTTGTCCTTCAACACACATTTACTGGTGTTTGCCATGACATATGTCATGGTTAGTGTGCTGTGCCTCTGTCTACCCGTGGCATACAGGTGATATCCACGGTACACCTACCATCTCCCATCCAGTCATCATGATTCCTCTGGATGACAGTCACTGAGGGACTCCCTGGATATCCTGTAGTGGGAGTTTAGTCATGAGTGGAGTGAGCTTCTGGGTTATAGACCAATTGGTACAGCATGTCCTGTTTATGTCTGTGCTGGGGTTCAGGCTTGTCAGCTGCATAGGTCACCAGCATTCAGTGTTTACATGGTGCCAAATGTCCATTGATACCAGGTTGGTCATGGCTCTATACATCAGGCACAGTTCACCTCCAGCCAGGCAGTATGGCACTGTGTGGAGCTGCAGTTTCTTTACTCAGGCAACACATGGCATCTGTTACAGCTCTGTGATCCTCCTAGTGGGGTATTTGTGTGGTCTTTCCAGTTGCTGCAGGTGTCTGCTACGGTACATCCCTGAAGGGCCATTGTACACAATTGTGAGGCTGCTGATGGATGACTGGAGAGGCACATTGACCCACCCTAACCAAGCTGTGCTTACCTTCATGATTAGGTGGGTATATGGTATGTTTCTGTAACCACTACAGACACATGGTTGTCACATGCAGGATATCTATCACCTTGTGTCCCCAGGTCTCTTATTGCTTCTGATGTACTTACTGGGTTAACACCTATGTGGTAATTTCTGGCCATGTACTGTGTTTTCACAGGGGTTGACTATACACTATTCTGCATTTAGCTTGTTGACATGGCTGTAGCACCACTTGTGTGTTTCTATGTGTGCCTTTTGTAGGTTGCTTTTGTCAGCTGGAGGGTCCGATATGGTGGCCAGTTTGTAGTCCTCTGCAAACCTGTTCAGAGAGAGTCCTTCCATGTTGGCCTGCACCTATGCGACATATATAGCATACAAGAGAGGTCCCAGGACCATGCCTTGTGGGATGCCAGTTGTACCTGGTTTGCAGTCTGCCATGGCTACAGCATGTCTGCCAGGTCAGTTCTGTCCTTGAGCTGGTTTGCAACCCATCTACTTGCATAGGGGTTTATAGTTAGGCTGGTGAGCTTATCTGTACTGCCAACTAGGGTATTGTATGGAAGGGTTTAGCAAGGTCCAGATAGGCTGTGTTATCAACATTCCCCACATCAATGGGCTTGGTGCATGTTTCACATGAGTCAGACATGTGTAAGGGGCAGGATCTTCCCTATGACAGCCACACTGGGCAGGGTCCAATGTCTGTAGTTACCCAATCTCGTTATTCATGGGATCCATGATCATCCTCTCCATTACTTTGCCAACCTAGATAGTCGGGGTTGAGGGGTGATAGTTTGCAGTATCCATTCAGGCACCCCCTTTGTGGTGTGGGACCACTGTTGCTGTACACTGCTCTTTGGGTACATATCCTGTGGTAGGACTGATAGTGCGCAGTAATGCTATTTGCTGTTCCATTCTTCTTACAGTACTTGTTGGACACAACCCAGGACACCATCTGGTACCATTCATGCTGTGTGCTGTGCTTTGTGGATGCTGGTCAGCATCTGCAATATCAGGGGGCCAGCACTCTCCTGGGATAGATATTTGGCAGTTAGGTGCTGGTGGGGAGGTTGGAAGGAATCTGTTCGGTAGGCTGTTGGCAATGTGTGTGGGTTTGGTGTATTGTTTGTGATATTAGAGTGCTGCAGAGCATATCTGTGATTTATCACCATGGTTCCTACCATCAGGTAGGACAGCTGTGTGATAATCCTTTGTGTCCTGCACAATTTGTATCATCATAGGTTCATAGGTTCATACTAGGCTATCTGCCCTGGCCTTGTTTGGCATGGACAGACTGTGTGTGGGTCTCAACACCCATTGCAATGTGCATATTATGCCCAAGTAGGGTTTACTTTCCTAGATGTGACACAGGGATGGCCCCCAGTGTACACCTACTATCTCCCATGCACTTCACCGGATTTCTCTTGTTGAGTTTGTGTGTGGAGCTCAGCCTATCATGGACTAGGTTTCTGTTCCAGAGTGTCAGGAGCCTCTGGGTTATGGATCTGTCCCTCCAGCACATACTATTACACTATGTATGGAGGTTCAGATATCTCACTGTGGTGTGTCTGCTGGATTTGGGGTTTCTGCAGTGGAGCATGTCCATTCATTCTGGATTGGACATGGCCTTGTACATCAGGCATACATCACCTCTGACTGTGCAGTATGCTTCTGAATTGGGCTGTGGTTTCTTCAGCCAGGCTGCAGATGTCCAATTTTTGGACCCTTTATCCTGTTGGTGGGGTACATTTGGGGTCTTTCTGACTGCTGCATGTGTAAGGTAAGGTACATCCGAACTGGAGCATTGTTGTCACGTATGGGCCTGATAAGGGAAGAGTATGGGGGCACAGTGACCTCTGTAGCTCTACATGTGCATCCTTTCATATTAAGGTAGGCAATATAGCAGGTCTTCCTGGCCACCTTGGCAATGTGAGTGTCACATGACAGGTTACCATCCACTTGTGTCCCTAGGTCCATGATTACTTCTTCCATACATAATGGTTTGCCACCTATGTCATACTTTGTGTGTGCCTTGTTTGGTATTTGTTGCGACATTCATACTCTGAAGTGTCTTCAGGAAGGCTGGCTGGGGTACCTGGGTTTGTGTGTGTGGTCTGTAGCAGGCTTCAAACAGGTACACAGTTTGAGACAGTGTTACTTGCCCGTGAATAGTCCATGCTGCTTCTTGCTGTGGTTCCAACCTGGGGGTGTGGTTATCCTTGATAATTACTGGTAGCCACACTCCTATTGTCATGTGTTCCATGTTTTGGAGCTGTAGAGCATGGTATGAGGCATAACCTGGTAGTATTAGGGTGCTCTTCTGGACCTTGCCCAGGTTTCTGTTACTGAACACATATTACCATTCTCCATGCTGTGGTGGGTTTGGTCTGCATGCACCTTGCAGGTTAGACTTCTGGCATTGGGTAGCATTACGTCCAGGTTATTATCCCTTGTGCTACCTATGGTGGTGGGTTTGTGTTTCCAGACTTACCTATTCCAGGCACAGTGGAGGTGACAACAGCCTTTGCCAGTGTCTACACAGCCAGGTGTGCTGGGTGCGTGCCATCCCTAGCAGGTGGGTCATCATGTCTTGCTCGGCATGTCAGCCCAGGCTGTCAGCCATGTGTTCCCCCTTGCTAACAGCAATACCTCAGCCAATTATTGTACTTGGTCTTGTTGTCTTCATAGTGTGGCATCATGCTTGGTGAGGGTGAGATGTTAGGTTGGATCTTCATGTTTGCATATACTAGATGGTGTTACATTGCTTAACACATGGCAATCATGCCTCAGGTGGTGCTGCAGGGCTGCCTCTGTCGGATGCACATACTACACTCCCTGTACATGTTTGAGAGCAGGTTGTGTCATGTTAGGTGTCCCTGTTACTATATGAGTGAGTCAGAGAGGGGTATCATTCCCAGGGTTCCTACTGAGCCAGTGTATGTGCTATGCGTTGCCTCTTTGCCAAGGCCAGGGCATACTGGGCATGCCTCCTTCTGCCTACTGGGGCAGGCTCAGGTTGTTCCTCCTCCGAGTCACGCTCTGCCTGTGGTGGCCTTGGCAATGGTGGGGGGCTGTTTGTCCCGGTCCTATGCTGGTCCTGCTGCAGCTGTTTTCGCAGAATCATATTATGTAGCATAGCACATACCATGACAATTTGGGTACATGTAGTTGGTGAGTACTGCAAGTCTCCACCAGATGTGTCCAGGCACCGGAACCATGACTTGAGCAGCCCAAACACACGCTCTATTACATTTCGTGTTTGTGCGTGTGCCTCATTATGGCGTTCCTGTTCAGGTGTGTGTGCGTTTCTGATGGGTGTCATCAGCCACGGCTCCAGTGCATATCCAGCATCCCCCACTAGGTGACCATGTGGGATGTCCCCATTGGCAAATGTCTGGTACAGCTGCGTCAAATGCCAGATATGGGAATCATGGTAGCTCCCAGGGCAACCAGCGCACACATTCATTATTATGCCCTGGGCATCACACATGACCTGGCAGTTGATGGAGGGGAAGCCCTTGCGGTTAATGTAGGCCCTACCCCACTCACCAGCTGGTGCTTTGATGCGTATGTGTGTGCAGTCTATTGCACCCACTACCTCAGGGTATTCCGCTATTTGCTGGAAGAGATGCATATTGCTGGCCAATACCTCACGGGCATTGGGGAAATATACATGCTCACCGACATGTGCTGACATGGCATCCAAGAACTGGTGCAGTACCCTGGAGGCTGATGCCTGTGATATCCCCATGATATCACCAGTTGGTCTATGGAAGGTACCTGTTGCTAGTATTCTTAGGCCAACACATACCTTGGTTTCCACTGGGATGGGTTCCCCTCTGTTGGTTCTGTGTGTGAGGCGTGGCCTGCACAGCTCAACAATTTGCTGCAGGTGGTCTCTGTCTACTCTATAGCACTCCACTATCTCCAGCTCATGTAACCCCTGGTAGGTGACCCTGGGCCTGTACACTCTTCTCCGTCTCCTCACTGTGGGTTGTCTGGCAGCATTTCCATTGTCACCACCCTCAGCAAGTCTCCTATGTCTCCTTATGACAGCTATGGCAGCCCCTAGCATGTTTGGTCTGAGTGCAGCTTTTTCAGTTTTCACTTCTACTAGCTTACTCCTATCTTGCAGTGTCTCTTGAGAGAAACATACTGCAATGCTGTTTGCAGTGTTTTAAGTGCTGGGCTGGGCTTGTATTCTGCCTGTGTAATTGCCTGCTTCTAATTGTTTTCACCTGCTACCTCTACAAGTATTCCCTGTTAGTTTCCTACTATTTCTTCTGCTTCCTTTTCCTCTCTGTTTCCTCAGGGAGGAGCAGTGCGCATACCAGCGAAAACACGCTCACAGTGGCTACCACGCGTGCACTCATGCTTACACGGACTAGAATATGCTTATTCGGGTTAACACGCACGCACACCAGCGCAAACAGGTTTACAGATCTTTAAACAGGCTCCTACATGCTTACTCTGCCTTACACGCGTGCAGTCTGTCTTACTCGTGGCTAACACAGCAAGAAACTTTGGTGTTAGCCACAGTGTACACCTTCCATTTCTTGACTTTCCCATGCTTATCTGTTGACACTACTCTTTTTATGCTGTGTGATTGACATCTTTCACATACCACTTTACTCCAATGAGCTTGAGTTCTTCCTGACATTCCCCCTGTGATGTCACCTATTTCCTACTCTGTTACTCCCCCTTATCTAACTCTTACACTACACGGAATGTGCTCATTTGCTATGTGACAGTGTGATTCACTATCCTACCACTCATTTACATAGGATTGCCTACTAATGCTTAGTTACATGTCTTACACTCAGCTTCCCCCCTTAGCAACCACTAGACGGTGGCCATGTTGTTTTTGGTCTGCTAGTCACTGCATTGCAAATCCATGCATTACATAAAACCCACATTTGTGGGTTTCAAACCTTTATTTTTCTGTTTTATATAGCTCAGCCCGTTTGCGCGGGGCTGCGCTGCGTTTAAACATCGCCGATCTCTGAAAAAAAAAATTTTTTTTCATGTTTGCATCGGGTTACCATGACACTGGCAACATATTTAGCCATTGGCATGCTGACTGCAACATTTGCACACTTTATTTGGAGCTGTCATGGCTCCGTTGTGTTATTTGCAGTAACGTACTCAGTTGTCAACTGAGTACATTTCTGCAACTAACACGACTCTTACACGGGCTGGTTTCAGCTTCGTGGATTGCTAATCTACCTCATTTGCATGCCTTTCGGCTGCAAGTGGGGTGATTAGCATATCCACACCCTGCCCGTGTAAGAGTCGTTTTAGCTGTCTCTTACACGGGATTTCGGGCTGTTCCTGGATCGCGATGGCTGCATGGAGTCTTACACGACTCTTAGACTCCATGCAAGCCATCGTGAATCCTGCCCTATGTCTAAACAAGGCATTTGTTTTGTCTTTATTTTTGACATCATTCATATGCTTGTATATACGTCTTTTGAACTTTCTAGTGTTTTTTCCAACATAAAAAGCCTTATCACATGCTGCAATATATACCACCCCTACAGTTTCATAATTGCAAAACATATTTGATTCCATTTCTATCTCTCTTCTTGTTAGAAATAATGATTGCACTTGAAGGATGTAGGAACATTGGGAACATCTCCCACATTTAAATGTTCCTGCTCTCTTAGCAACCTTTCTTTTCTTTTTACGCTCCAAGACCTCCTTGATGTTCCTCCCTTTCCTATAGGTAAATCTTAGGGGTTCATCAAAAATACTCCTCAAATCTGAAAGATTACTAAATTTATTCCAATTGGTACTCACTAACTTTTTAATCTGAGTCGATTTTGTACTAAAGTTAAGAATAAAGTTACTGCTCTATTTGGTATTAGTCTGTTCTATCCTAGATTTCCTTTCCTCTGGCATAATAGGCTTCCCTAAAATTGGGGCAAATTTATTGTGTCTTTCTTCTTTTATTTCTTCCAGAATTTCCTCTATGAGGGAGATCGGGTGTTGTCTTTCCAGGAACATTTGTTTTAGTTTCCCACTTTCTAAATCAAAATCCGTATCTTCAGATGTCATCCAACTACTCCTAATGAGTTGAACCCTCACAATTCCCCTCTTTTGAGAAAGGGGGTGGGCACTCAGATTTATAGGAGTGTACAACTCAAGTGCTATTGTGTTTAAAAGCTCAACAGGGACTAGGTAGGTTGGTTGGTGAATCACATAGCAGCAGTCAATGAGCAGTTGCAGTTCCCAGTGATTAAATCTTTTCCTGTTCTGCTTAATTTAAATAAGAAATTCTCCTTCTCAGCTCCTGCTGCAAATCCGCTAGATTTTGGTCAGTATTCATAGTCATTAATGCAAATGCGTTGGGGAATTCAGAGGACAATGCAGGCAGGCATGGAAGAACTTCCATTCACAGAGGTTATTTACACCAATTTGTAGTGTGTTTGAATGTAGTTATGCAAATGAGCAGATAATGAGATGGTAATAAGAAGTAACATAAATGTTTGAATGCTAATCAAGACTATTTTACATAATTTGTAATCCGTAGTCAGTTTTTCCCACTTTTGCACGCTTGTCACATATGTGCTATAAGAAGGGAAGCCTTGTCAAATGCATCTTGTGGTGAACTTTGTTATTTCTAGGTCAGAGCTTTTTGTCTTGGCCGGGTGAAAACCACTTGTGTTTAGAGGTGCTCGACCACCATGAAGGCAAAAATATAAGCATTGGATTACTTATTATAACTTTAGTAATCAAGAAATCTTTGATAGGTTTAGAGTGGACAGTGACATTATGATACGGCTCAAGCCTGCGGTGTAAATTCAGGATGATTTACATGTTTAATATGGAAATTAGATTACTTTTATGCATGTCTATGAATCATAGTATAATGCAAACATGTTCTGAAGTAGATTGACATATTTCAGATTTTTGATGATTGCAAACATGTCACACAGTACATGAACAAATCTGAAAAAGCTGTAGACATGCTGCGGACATTTATGAACTCTGCAGTAGTCTGCAGCAATGCCAAGCTGTTCACAGACATGTGCTGCTTGACCTGAACTAGCTAATATAAGAATATACTTGTAAAATTCAAAATGGAGTCATCAGGATGTTAGGCTGAAATGTATCTAAAAGGTAATCTTTAGCCATCCAACACTGTATATCACACCTTAACAAGTGACAGGCATCTAAAAGTCCTAAAATGCTTCACATTAGTGTTGACATTTCTTTCCACACTACCTTATAGAAGTGATAACATAAAGGAATAGTTCCCAGTTCACTGCATGCCACCTTATGTTGCTACAGTAAAAAATGCAAATGTTATGAAGAAATATTACTGGCAACACTTATTTTTACAGATAAACTTAGAAATAATCCATTTGTAATTGTATGGTCAGGCAAGTGCTTCCTTTTAAGAAAAACAAGTGTGAGACAAAGCAGTTTTGGTTACTCCAAACCTGCTAATGTTATCAGTTCCTGGTCTAATGAGCATGGTAGTGAAAAAGGGTTTGGTCAAAATGATGTCACACTCAACAGGTGTGGTTCTCCCCCTGCTTAATACAGCCGTCACTATACTTTAATCATTCTGGTTCTGGCCCTTCGAATGATGGCAGCACCTGTGAAGGCACAAGGCCACAGTCCTGGCTGGTCTGAAAAAGAGACCTTAATCATGCTCTACCTTCTGCATGACTGGTACCTGGAGAAGATCCACGCAGGCAAAAATACCAGTACATGGAAGAAAATAGATATCTGTCATGAGTTGGGTGACCACCTTTGACCCTGACAGATATAACTCACCCCAGTCAGCAATAAATGGATTTCAACAGTCAGGTATCTTTACCTGCAAATATGTACTTGAGTTGACAATATCATATCTCTCAACTGTCCAGATGTTTGCATAAATGTTCAGATTTTTGCTTGGTATTTTTGGTATGTCTCTCATAAAATTTGTGGGTTTCTGGTAAATCACTGAGAATTGAAGTCACTAAATAGTTACATGCATTTGTGTTTCACACTTGTTTCACACTTCATATCCTTCAGAAAATGCATCACAACACAAATCTGCATATTCCAGCAACTTTCTAAGTTTACAAGAGCAATATTTAAAATCTGTCCCTGTTTTTGGACCTTTGTACCCCCATCATTTTAGAGTTTGTCCAGATTTCTTGCACAAGGAGCTTGAGAGGTATAGTGAAATGCATAAAAAAGGAATAGCATTTGTGTAATCAGACATCCATCTTTTCATGATAGAGAAAATACTATTATATCAACAGATTATTGTAATAAACGAAAATGTCAGAAAAGAATATGAAAACAGTAACATGCATAGGTAGTTCTGTAAGTTTATTCGTAATGTTCAAATATCAGTAATGCTGACTGCATATAATACAGTTATGAATGAAAAAAACTTGCAGTTACAGATGTAAAGAATTGTATGGCATTGCATTGAAAAAGTTGTAAGACTTTTTAAAAATATTACAGGAAGACAATTTTTGTGATAATAAATATAAGTAAAAATGACTGCTGAACTTGTTTGTTCATAAGTATTTACACTCACCACACCTTAGTCAGGCTGCCTGTTGTGGGGAAGGGGTACTTTGCTGAAATAATGAGGAGGAATTCAAACAACAAGCTGTTTTAGTTCAATATTACTTAGTGTACAGTAGATAAAGTTCTGCAGAAAGGGAAGTTCACATTTCTTTGAATTGTTACATTTCAGACTTATAGGGTTGTTTTAAGCCTAGCTTATTACACCCATTATATTTCAAGAGGAAAAGTCTAGTCAATGCCTAAGATTATTATTAGTAATGACTGCACATGCCCAAGTGGGATGTGGGAGCTATTCCCAAAAGGAATTTGGGGTTCTGCATCCATTCATCCCAGCTCTTTTTGAACAGAGTCATAGAGGTGTTTTGCTTAACATGAATTGCTAGCCCAATCCAGAGAAGTGGCAACCTCTTTGAGAGGAATTTGTCTTTCCAGCATGTCCTATTTAAATCGCAGGCCAGATTTAAGTCACTGGAGTAGGAAATTCTAGCCCCATTTGACTTACGGATATGCAGCAACGTAATAAGGTTGAAGTCAGAGAGTTCTCTCTAAGCCAGGCACAAGTGTCCCCTAAGCAGCTTATATGCTACTGAGTACAGTGACAAAGACTTCAGTCTGTTCATGTAAGACAGGTGCTGAAGACCCTGGATCTTCTTAGTTAAAAATCTCTGGGGTCTCTCCAGTTGCTGCAGGTGCCTGGTACAGTACATACCAAAGGGGACATTATACTCAATTATGGGCCTGATAAGGGATGAATATATGGGGTCATAACCTCTTCTGGTCTTGAGACTATGCCTTTGCTAATCAAATGTGTGACGTAGAATGCCTTTCTTACTACAGTGGACACATGGTGGCCAACGTTTAGGCCACAGTCTATATGTGTGCCCAAATCCTTCACTACAGTATTCGTACTTAAGGTATTGTTCTGTATTTGATAGTTAGTAGGAAAATTGCTTTTACCAAAGGGGATGATGATGCATTTTTTTTTTGTATTTAGTTTGAGTCCATGGCTTTGGCACCAATTGTTGGTCTGTGCAAGCCTCCTCTTGCAGTATATTGACATCATTTGAGGAGTCAACAATCACACAAATTTGAAGTCATCAGCAAATTTTGTCAGCCACAGCCCCTTTGTTTTGGCATGGACTTCCAAGAAGTAAATATCATTGAAAGGGGGCCCAGTATTGACCCTTATGGAACCCCACTGGTGACAGGTCTGCTGGCTGAGGTGGAGTCACCCACTTTGATAGTATGTGTACGATTAGTGAGCCAATCTGTGACCCACCTAATAACAAAGGGGTTGACATTTAGGAGGGTTTGTTTGTCAATAATGCCTGAATGGGGGATTGTGTCAAAGGCCTTTGCCAAGTCCAGACATGCTGTGTGCACAGATTTGCCCTCATCTATGGCCTGGTCATATTTTTGAAGAAGTCTGCTAGGTTTAACAGGCATGACCAGCAGTTTACAAAGCCAAACTGGGTTGGATCAAGGGTTTGGAGGTCACCTATATCTTTATTTATGAGGGTCATGATGATATATTGCATGGCCTTGCAGATAAGGCTAGTCAGGCTTATGGGTCTATAATTCCCCAGATCTGTTGTTAAGCCTCCCTTTAGGAGGGAGATAACAGTTGCAGTTTTCCATTCAGCTGGGCCAAATCCTGTATTCATGCTGTGGTTAAATAGGGTGCCTAAGGGAGTTTCTAATTCCTGTTTTAGTTTGTTTAGAATGCAGCCTGGGATGCCATCAGGACTTGTAGAGGCTGTGTTTTTTGCCTTAGACAGAGCTTTGATGACCTGCTCTTTAGATATATAGGGTGAGGGAGCTGTTGAAGGCATGGTTTCTGTTATGTTTGGAGGGGATAAAGGGAAGAAATTTTTGCCATTCCTGTCCACTAGAAGGTTAGCAATTTCTACAGGATTAGTGTGCATGATATTATTTGTCACTAGTTCAGCACACGTATGGGTCCTACCTTTCAGGCAACGGATGTCGCTGAAGAAAGCCTTATAGTTATCCTTAGCTGTGTTTGCTAATTTTTTCTCTAAGTTGCCCTTAGGGGATTTTATAAGTTGTCTTATTTGTTTATTTAGGCTTAGGAGGGTACTTTTCTAGCGCTGGGACCTCCCTTTGGTATTCTTAGACAACAGCATCTTACGCTTGTTGTATAGCTTATTTATGTGAAATGTCCACCAGGGTGGCTTGTTTTTTTTCTTGAGACTCTTACTTTGGTCCTATCTAGCACAGTCAAGTCTATACATTTGTATAAGCATTGGTACAGGGCACCAGATTATACTTTAGTATAGTTGCCAAGACCATATGTGGGGACTGGGGCTTCAAAATCATTTATGCCAACCCCTAGGAGGGTGTAATCAGCTTTAGTGAAGTTTTTTAATCTGACTTCACCTCTGATGTGTTCTGGGGTTATTGCTATTTCAAAATTGAGTGACTTATGATCAGATTTTACTAATGAGGGTCCTACACTTATGGTAGTGCAATGGTCTCGTGTTGGTGAGAACCAGGTCAAGTACATTTGAGCCCCTTGTAGGAATTTGTACAATTTCTTTCAGGGTATTTAAGTTAACAAAGTCAAGAAACTTTTGTGCAAGTAAGTTGGAGCTTGTATATGCTTCCCAGTTGATGGTAGGATAGTTAAAATCCTCCATGACATGAGTGTTAGGTTGTATTTTGATTGACTCAAGTAAAGCCAAATAAGCCACATGAGCATCTTGGTTCATGGATGGGGGACCTGTAACTAGCAATGGCTTGAAGGGGGTCTTGCCCATGGTAATCTGAACTTGGAGCAGTTCCATAGAGTTATCTTGTCTAACCAGTCTGGAGGTGTATTTCTCTTTAATGTAGATAGATACTCCACCTCCTCTGGTTCTCACACTTTCATTTTGTGGTCTGAAGGTGTGGAAGGCATTGTAGCCTTGCAAGGCTGTGGTACTCTCTGTGGCCCTGGACCAGATTTCTGCAACTGCACAAATGTCTACATTATCCAAGGAAAGGAATGCTTCCAGAGAGTGCAGCTTTTGGTTTAAACTCCTAGGGGTCACCAGCGTGACCCTTGTTTTGTTTGTGCTGGATATTTTCCTGTCAGAAGCTTTGTTTTTGAGACCCTGCCTAAAAAAGGCACTACGGGGGAGGCAAAAGCCTTAGCCAGCTGCTGAAAGCTCAGAGGTGCCAGGTGCACACCTTCTCTAGCAAAGCAGTGAGGTCTATCAACCATGTCATCCCAGGCTGACAGAAACTGGTTCCCCCTTGAATGACACCAGAAACTAAGCCAAATATTAAAGTCGATCAATTTTCGTTTATATTGTGGCATCATTCTAGGTGAGAACAAAATGCTGCTCAAGGCTAGGAACACGCCTGCCTGGGACACACATTCAGAGAGTTCAATCCTGTCTCTCTTCATATAGTCCAGTCAGGTACGTCTCAAGTTGTTTACACCAACATGAACTGTGATTGAGTCATAATGGTACTTGTTGTTGAGTGACTTGAGTGCATGTGTGATCTGACAAATCCTGGCACCAGACAGACAGCTGACCAGGACTTTCTCCTTATCCAACCTGGTGGGCAGGATGTCAGTGTGTCTCACTATACAATCTCCAATAACAAGAAAATTAGGTTTGGGTGTATTGAGACTTAAGGGCCTAGTTGGTAATACACTGGTGCTGTTATGTGTCTTGAGTGCTGTGGGTGCTGTGTCAGGTGTAGCAACCTTCTTCTTAGGATGTCTCTGGTGTTTACGGACATTTTTGGAGAGTACCTCTACATATGATGGTCTATATGTTGAGTTCAAGGTTTGTGTATGAGTTGTGGTGTGTGTGTTTTGTGTAAGCGTTGTGATGTGTGAGCTGACAGCCTCTGCAGTGTTATTGTTTGGTGCATGAGAGATCAGGGATTCTAGCTTCTTGGTGTAGATGCATCTCTCGCACTCCGTACTAGAGTGATTTAGTAGTAGAGGATTGTCTGTGTACATGCAGCAGTTGCTACACTGCCTCAAGGGGCCGATATAAATGAGGGTGGCAGGAGAAACAAGGGTAGTCTGACACTCAAATGCTAGTTTTAGACCTGTTACTGAGTAGAGCATTTGTTGATCACAGTAGTTTTGGAAGTTCAGTGGAGCAGAGGCAGGTCACCAAATTCACCCAAACTGTGTTAAAAAACAAGCGCAAACCCACACAAATGTGTGGCTTTTATAACAAATAAGAGGAAACAGTTGGAAACAAATTATCCAATCCTAAAGAACAAAACTGAGCCCTGTTACAGTAACCTTCAATTAGATCAGTCCAAACTGTACCTTCCTCCCAAGAGGGCATGTGTGTGTGTGTGTGTGTGTGGGGGGGGGGGGGGGGGGCTCTCCAACAAACGATTTTCTGATTTAGTGCTCAATCTGTACAACCAGAACTAGATTCAGCAGGTCTGAATCTAGCCTGTGCTACAGCAACTAGAAGTGCATCCAAGAATCAGAACACAGTAACAACAGTACAAAACAGGAAGTGCAACCAAGAATCAGAACCCAGTAACAACAGTACAAAACAGTTGAAATTGCAGTGGACATGGTTTAAATGTAGCAAATATAATTACAATTTGCAATTCAGGTATTTCATAGAGTGTTACATTAATTTTTTTTAAAACAAAAAAACACAAAAAAATAACAGCAACAACAAAAAAAAAATAAAGGATTCCATTCATATTTGTTTAGTTTCCTACACAATCCAATGGAATATTTAACTACTGTATTTTAATAATATACACATGTATGCATTCAACAGTTAACATCAGACAGAAAAAGACAAATAAGAAATTATTTCAGAGAATATAAGACATGTGTATATGTGTGGAATACAGTCAGATACAGATAAACAAGATTATCCTTTTATCTTTTACATACAGCTGAGGAACAAATCCGTTGCAACTCCCAACCAGAGAAGAACTAACATCTGGTGGACTTTTGTTGTAAAAGGTGTCCAAGAAGTATTTATAATAATAATTTATTACTTAAGCATAATATAAAATATTATATGTAATTCAGGGTAGCACAAACAGCAGTACAGCAATGCTTTTAAAACTGATTTCAGCAGTTATCCTGCAACCACCTGCTATTATTATACCTTTGCAGCTGAATGAAAGGCAAACGAAGACAGGAACAGATAAAAAATGTGTTATACTGTCATTTTTTAAATTGATTAATTGTAATAATTACTGATTTACTTGCTGTTTAATGCCTGGCTCCTGTAAAACATGTTTAAAAAGTACAGAACTAAAAGACAAAACCTTTCAGAAAGGAAAAATCCCCTGCCATTTCAATTCAAGACAGGTATGCATAAGCAATACTCTCATACATTCCTCCCAGTTATACAAGCACTTCCCCAATCACTACCCCCAAATGTACGAATAACCACTTCCCCAATCACTACCCCCATCTACACGCATAAGCACTTCCTCAATCATTACCCCCAACTCTATGTATAAGTATTATTTATTTTACATTTGTTGACTGGGTTAGCCTAGCCGAGCTGATAGCCCTTTTTCAGTGGAGGTCCAGGGAGAAAAGCTCCACAAAGAGCCTGAAAAAGAAGAAATCACATCCCTCATCATTTTCAGGCAGGTTATAGATTCACACATGTAAATTTCAACATCTACTTTCCAAGTCCCCAGTTTTCAGAATAACGGTCTGAAGTTGGCTAAAATGTACTTGCGTATCTAGTTCCTGTATGTGCAGGCCCTGCACACAAACTCCAATATCTAGTGATGTAATCTTCACTTCTTGTTGCCCCAGGTCATCACACAACTCTTTATTCTAATGAATAGTTATTTCTTTAACTTCTTGCAGGATTTTCAGAATTACCAGATTCCTGTTCCACCAGCAGTCATACATTCCTGTATGTTTATCACAATTGCTAACAATGCTCTTATACTTTCGGCTGATTCTTCTGAGTATTGTGATTTTTTTCCATCTTCTTCAGTCAGTCACTGCCTGATTCTTAGTGTTCTTGGTTATAAGCTCCGCCCGTGGATCATTACAATAGGTCTAGGTTAACAAAAGTCCACCCTTTTACTTAAAATAATATCAACTATGTGAGAGAAAAGAGAAACTTTTTATCACCAGAAATCTACAATGCATAACATATTTAGCTTTTAACCAAAACAAGCAATATATCTATTCGGCTGCACATGGTCATCAGAAAGGTAGCCCAGCTATCACTCAATCATTAAGAGATGTGTAATATGAATAACAGAGAAAGGTAGCCCAGCTGTCACTCAATCATTAAGAGATGTGTAATATGAATAACAGGGAAAGGTAGCCCAGCTGTCACTCAATCATTAAGAGATGTGTAATATGAATAACAGGGAAAGGTAGCCCAGCTGTCACTCAATCATTAAGAGATGTGTAATATGAATAACAGGGAAAGGTAGCCCAGCTGTCACTCAATCATTAAGAGATGTGTAATATGAATAACAGGGAAAGGTAGCGCAGCTGTCACTCAATCATTAAGAGATGTGTAATATGAATAACAGGGAAAGGTAGCCCAGCTGTCACTCAATCATTAAGAGATGTGTAATATGAATAACAGGGAAAGGTAGCGCAGCTGTCACTCAATCATTAAGAGATGTGTAATATGAATAACAGAGAAAGGTAGCCCAGCTGTCACTCAATCATTAAGAGATGTGTAATATGAATAACAGGGAAAGGTAGCCCAGCTGTCACTCAATCATTAAGAGATGTGTAATATGAATAACAGGGAAAGGTAGCGCAGCTGTCACTCAATCATTAAGAGATGTGTAATATGAATAACAGGGAAAGGTAGCCCAGCTGTCACTCAATCATTAAGAGATGTGTAATATGAATAACAGGGAAAGGTAGCCCAGCTGTCACTCAATCATTAAGAGATGTGTAATATGAATAACAGAGAAAGGTAGCCCAGCTGTCACTCAATCATTAAGAGACGTGTAATATGAATAACAGGGAAAGGTAGCCCAGCTGTCACTCAATCATTAAGAGACGTGTAATATGAATAACAGGGAAAGGTAGCCCAGCTGTCACTCAATCATTAAGAGATGTGTGATATGAATAACAGGGAAAGGTAGCGCAGCTGTCACTCAATCATTAAGAGATGTGTAATATGAATAACAGAGAAAGGTAGCCCAGCTGTCACTCAATCATTAAGAGACGTGTAATATGAATAACAGGGAAAGGTAGCCCAGCTGTCACTCAATCATTAAGAGACGTGTAATATGAATAACAGGGAAAGGTAGCCCAGCTGTCACTCAATCATTAAGAGATGTGTAATATGAATAACAGGGAAAGGTAGCCCAGCTATCACTCAATCATTAAGAGATGTGTAATATGAATAACAGGGAAAGGTAGCCCAGCTGTCACTCAATCATTAAGAGATGTGTAATATGAATAACAGGGAAAGGTAGCCCAGCTATCACTCAATCATTAAGAGATGTGTAATATGAATAACAGGGAAAGGTAGCGCAGCTGTCACTCAATCATTAAGAGACGTGTAATATGAATAACAGGGAAAGGTAGCGCAGCTGTCACTCAATCATTAAGAGACGTGTAATATGAATAACAGGGAGGTGTCAACTATTTAATCTCCTAAATTCTGCAACTGTAAAATCCCTCTCAGATTCTCTACTAAGTAAACTGAGTTGCAAATAGGATTTTTCTGACCTTCACCTTTACTTCATCGTCAAATTAATTTAAGAGCTTGAGTCCAAACCCTGTACAGAGTAAATAATTCAGATAGTAAAAAGACATAATGACACAAAACAAGCAACAAAAACTAATAAAGACAAAATTAATTAAAAAGCAGTATTAAAACAGCACATTGGTTTACAAATAACTGTAAGGGTAATAAAGACAGTCATACATTAAATCAAATAGATATGTCTTCGGGAAGTGATTGAAGCCATCTAGTACTGAAGATCTCCTCAGGTAGAAAGTTCCAGAAATACAGTCTCTGGTATTCAAATGCCTCAGTCCCAAAAGGTACAAAACACATCATCAGAGCCATTAACAAGTACTATATAGCATGACGTAGGGAACCGTGTATCTGGTGCTAGGTCAACATATCCTAAAGGTAGGTGGAACCCAAGACATGTAAAGCAAGATAAACCAGGATTAGAACTTAATGGATGTTTGGAAGCCACAATACAGTGCAGAGATGGCATGCCTCTGGAAAAAACATTTTTGTGTTTTGCTACCTTGGGAGCGTCACTATCAGCCTCTCAAGGTTTTAAATGTTATGGCTTTGGATCTAGATTCTCTTAGATAATTCTGTGTGGTGATATGTGCTTAAACTTCTGTGATATGGAAGAGCATTTCTTACTCAACTACCTTAACATTCAGAAAACTGGCAATACTATGAATACCAGCTCTAAAGATGTTTTAGTGCAGCATAAATAGGACTTGTTTAGACAATAGATACCTGGACATATGTATCCCTTATTTATGGTCTGGAATAATGTGCATTTGCATTTCGAAAAAAACAAAAGGCAATATGTTAGCCATCTTTAAAACTAGACATGATGATTGGAAGGGTACTCCCAGATTTTCCCCTGGGGTATGTAGTATTGCTCTCCCTGAATGGGACAGAACATTTATTTACAATCTTACAGCGGTGATGTGGCAATGCTTCTTATCTATTATCTAGGCTACCTGCAGTGTAAGGTATACCGAGGGTGTGACCATGGCAACCAGCAGCAAGTCCAGACTGTTCTGGCAGCAGGTAGGATAAAGAGATGCAAATTATTTCAGTACACCAGCAGAGATGAGGAGGCTGGCTGTCCTCACACTACACCTGCAGAGATGATGAGGCTGGCTCTCCTCACACTACACCTGCAGAGATTATGAGGCTGGCTCTCCACAAACTACACCTGCAGAGATGATGAGGCTGGGTCTCCCCACACTACACCTGCAGAGATGATGAGGCTGGCTCTTCTCACACTACACCTGCAGAGATGATGAGTCTGGGTCTCCCCACACTACACCTGCAGAGATGATGAGGCTGGCTTTCCTCACACTATACCTGCAAGATGATGAGGCTGGCTCTTCTCACACTACACCTGCAGAGATAATGAGGCTGGCTTTCCTCACACTACACCTGCAGAGATGAGGCTGACTCTCCTCATACTACACCTGCAGAGATGAGGCAACTCTCCTCACACATGTAATGAATTATGTTGTTCCTCATCACAGTGTGCTGGTGCAGATTTGTGGGAGAGAGTTGGTATATTTGTTAAAGTGTTTGCCTCACAGAAGAGGCAAAATGACTGAATCTGACTAAGGGAAATTGGTTAGGCTTAAAATGGTCTATAAGGGCAGCTAGCCCAGTACTTGCCTATGAACCTAAACTTATTACACTACAGGCAGATCATGACAAGAAGAGCAGAGCAGTGCAATGCACAGGCACAGTAAGACATATCAGTATAAAGTTCACCTGTGCTGTGGATGTGCCCTTCTCTACTGCCATCCCTACCTTCCCTACACTGACACCTGTATATACCTTTTCTACTGATGGTAGTAGCCGTGACCCCTACTTCTGTATTGGTGCAACATAGAGAGCAGTTGTGGTCATGTAAGTATGATGGCATCCACACCACTTGTCCATCGCTATGGCTGCCCTGCAATGTGCCCTGTCTTGGTTGATGCTTGCTCCATGCACTGCTGATGCCATAAAGAACAGATGCCTATTGAAAGGATGAGGACCATAACCACAATCCTTGGAACAGTATTTATACATAAACAGGGACATATGTGCTAAACCCAAGATCATGGGCCCTTGGAGTGTTCTCCCCTCCCTGCTCTGAGGCACAGTGATCTTGGAGTCAGCACATATAAATAGCAAGGGTATAGGGGTATGGAGACACAGTTCATGATGACAAGGTTTGGATTTCAATGTTTTGTTTTGGAATCACAGTTTAATTTTCAAAGCATCTGGAGTCACAGTATCAGAGCTTGCACTTCTGATAGAGAGCCGTAGAGAACCAAAGCATGCAAATTTTATCTGTGCAGCATGTAACAACACTGCTGAGCATCTTTTATGGCCAAATTGCTGTCTCACTGTGGAATGCAAAGGCTATCATGATATGCACCCTTTAAATAGCAGCATGTAGCTTGTGATTTTCTCTAGTTGTGTCCAGTGTGTCACATATTTAGGCAGAATACTGTATATAGCAAAAGGTAGTAACCCTGTTCTTTATATGCACATTAGGCAGTACTGGCACCGCCATTGTACTCTGTCTGAATTAGACACTTGTATGCTCAGACTGCATGACCTACATTCCACCCCTGGCAGGTAGTAGGTAACCATGTGGTGAGTCTGTGGTGCTGATAGATGAATTGAACTGCTCTTATTTAACTGATGAATATAATGATAGGATATTCATCCTGCCTCTGTATTGGGTTTCGTTCAGTTTTGCTTAGCTTACCTTGTTTAATTTTGTTCTTGTTAACTTCTGAGAATACACACTAATGCTAAAAACAAACTTTATTCTTCTGGTGGTAAGCCACATTCCAAAACTTTACTGCAAAGTGTACATGGGGTATACATGGAGTGTACACGGGGTATACATGGAGTGTACACGGGGTATACATGGAGTGTACACGGGGTATACATGGAGTGTACACGGGGTATACATGGAGTGTACATGGGGTATACATGGAGTGTACACGGGGTATACATGGAGTGTACACGGGGTATACATGGAGTGTACATGGGGTATACATGGAGTGTACACCTCAAGGTAACAATTTCTGACTCAAAACCAGCGTTACCATAGTAACATAGCACAAAGATGTGCAGCACAGCAGTGGGCTGCCTTTCTGGCCATGCTAAATCGTAATGAGGCATTCTGGGAGAGAGGCATGTACTATTTAGCCATGTGGTCTCCCCTGGAGATTCTGTAATCAGTTGGCTGCATAAAGTAATATGGCTCCTTGTGTTAGTGAATGCGGTCAAAAGCTCATGTTCATTTTCTAAAGGATATTTATTTTTATTTATTTTTTTATATATCCTTTTGTTAACCAGGTAGTATATGTGCCCAACTAGGGTCTATATTATATAAGCAAATACACTGAATTGCGAACACTATATAATCGGCCCACAATCCACGAAAACTCAAAATGTCAAACACCCAGATCAGCGATTTTTTTCCCAGGGAAAACAATTCGCTGATCCTTTAAAAAAAAAAAAAATCAAAACACAAAATAAAGTGGAGGGCTTCGCCCCCCACACCTACTTAAATATACCAACTCTGAGATCGCACCACAGTGGAGGAAATGGCAAAGTCCCAAAAACGGCCCATTGATTTTTTTTCCCTAGGAAAAAAATTGCTGTTCAGTGCTTTCGGTATATTGCCATTTCGCATAATGAAGTTCGACTAAACAGCATTCGCAATTCACTGCATTTGCTAAAATAATAGGGACCCCCCAACTAGATTAGTAGTCTCTTTTAGAGAAGACCCGAGGTGGTATTTATACTACTAGGGGAAATTTGGCCAGGGCATTTTGCAACTTCCCCTACTCTTTCTGATAGGTGTAGTAGGATCTTTTATATTCACCTGAGCTATCATCAACTCAGGCAGATGGGACCTTGGTTTAACATCTCATCTTAAGGATGACACACTCAGGAGTGCAATCCCACCCCACCCCCCCATGCTGCATCAATATGAATTCTGAAAGTCAAATGTCTGTCATTATTTACAAACTGCAGTCTTTAACAGTATTCCAGAAAATGCCTGTAAGAGACAATAGTGGAAGTGTCCTGTAAAATCAATGGCAGCTGGAAGAAATGGGGGAGTGTCCATGTCAGGGAGGGGGGGCTCAGGAAAAAGTCAGAATGAACACTAGATGAAACCAAAGAGAATGTTTGAAATGTGACTTGGAGTCACAAAAAGGTTAATAGAGCAGCAGTCCTACCATAGAAGTGCAGTTTCTGTGCAATATAAGAAGTGCAAAACTGTAATGACTGGCATTATGGACTGACTGCAATCATTCATAATTTACAAGGGCAGTAAAAAAGTATAATGAGGCATTGGTGATGTTCTGTCAACTCAGGGCAGGTATGTGGTGTGTGTGTGTGTGTGTGTGTGTGTGTGTGTGTGTGTGTGTGTGTGTGTGTGTGTGTGTGTGTGTGTGTGTGTTCAATGTGTGCATATGTGTGATGCCATGCATGGGCCGCCATTGCTAACTGCCCCATGAATGTGCTAATTAGCATAAGCAATAATTAAAGTAATTTCAGTGATTCATACAAATTAGCCAGAAATTAGGTCTTTCCACATTAAGACTGATGTGTCTCTGAACTGCAAATTGCCATATTTTGCAAACAGCCATGTTTACCACAGCTCTTATCACCAGCATTGGGGTTTGTTTTGATTCCTTGAGTATGTTTGGTGCAAATTGCTTTCACGCTACATAATTATCTGTTAAACTGTGGACTGGGGTACCAGCATATGATAGCTGCACATTGTATCTTGTTTAGAATTAAATTAATGCATTACAGACATAACTACTGCAGAAGGTTGCTAGCATCCATACATTGGTGTTAAGTTCAGCAGGTTTGCATTTGTGATCTCTTCCTGCAAACTGCACTTCAGTCATTATGCAGATCCTGTCTTCTTGATGCCGAACAACAGCAATGACCCTACTTCTTCCTTTTGCTTTATATACCATTAAATGTTATTTTTAAGACAGATATTACCATTAAGGAAAATTTCCAAGTGTCTGTCTGGTAGAGGTTATTGCTTACAAAGCATCCGACTGAAGCAGTTGGTGAAATTTAGATTGAGATGCAACTGACCATATGTTATCTACATTATGGAGACAGACTACATATAGGCAAAACAAAGAGCTATGATGGTCATATGCTAAAAGATAGGGACAGAGATCCTTTGTGCTGGGAATGGTTAGTAATGAGTGTGGGCGATGTGTGGGGGTCCGAAATGTAAGGACATAGGATGATGAAGAGATAAGACTGTGAGGTGAAGACTTCAGGCAGATAGTACAGCAAATGTTAGGTGTGTGGGTGAATCTGATGCCAGAAGTTAGGAGGATGAATATAAAAAAGAGCAGCAAGGTGGGGGAGGTGAGGAGCATAGAGCTGCACGAGGAAAAATGCAAGGGACAGGTAAAGAAGTGCACATAAGTATCAGAACTTGAGAAGACAAAGAATGAAACAGGCAGGTGATTTCTGCTCATGAATAGGACAGAACATAGAACGGATCAACTGTAGCAGTCACACAAGGCAGGAAGGGAAACGGACTGTGCAGACAGAAAAATGGATTTTGATGATTTGGGACCCAACACAGGCAGACAATCTCTCCCTCTCTCACATCTAAACACACACACACACACACACACACACACACACACAAAAACACACTCATACGTATCACATTACATATAAAACTAATCAAAATGGCAAAACTGTCATAACTAAAAATAAATAGTGAAAGTAAAAGAAAAATGTATTGCACTTAGTAAGCACTTTCGTTCACCTTGAATTTCATCAGACTACAGCAAAAAAAAAAAAAAATATATATATATATATATATATATATATATATATATAAATCACTTATATAACCTCTGTACATCACCTAATTAAATCACATGACCTCACAACTAATGAATTACCTTCATTTCTTTTTTTTTTTTTTAGATATACCTTAAAATGTTCTTTATCATTATTACTTGGAAAGCAGCATGCATTTAACTTATATATATTCCTTCCAATCTAATTCATCTTCTGAATCAAATATCTTACCATAATTGAAAACAGCATCAATAACAAAAAATTTCTTAAAACTCCCACAGACGTCACAATGACCAACTGCGAACATAGTTGTGTAGAATATGTTTTGTGCTGGACAGGCAGATGGATGTTGAATAATTTTAGAGCTGGTAAGAAGCTGTGTATATGTTTAGTTGATGAGGCAGTTCTAACCAATTTAGATTTTTAATGCTATACAGTAGTGTGTTCTGAAAGGGGTATTTGCTGCAAATTTAGTAACTTTGTTATAGCATTGTTCAAGTTTTATTTTTTGTGATGCCTGGGGTTTGTAAGGATGGGAGCACCATAAAGAAGTGTGGAGAGGAGATAAGGAGTGGCAAGTGTAGTTTTAGTTGTGTCAGTAAGAAAGTTTTTGGCTCTATAAAGCATTCCTACTTTTTAATGAGTTTTTCTTATGCAATTTTATATACACAGGCTGGGTTTAAACTTATCCACTATCACCACTAATAATTTGCTAAGAGAGGTGACTTCAATGGTTGTATTATCAAGAGACATTTTGTTTTTTCATGGAGAGGGATTTGTGGAAAAAAGTAGTAGTTTGGTCTTTTTGGGTTGAGCATGAATTGTGAGTTAAGAATTCATGTTTCAGTTGCTGTTAAAGCTTTCTGAGTAAGTTTTTGGAGGTGTACAATGTTATCAGATGTGCAAATGAGAGTGGAATCCTCTGTGCATTGTATTAGGGTTGCCTGGGTGTGGATGTATAGAGGGTGTTGGTGAAAATGTTAAATAGCAGGGAACCAAGGATAGAGCATTGTGGGAGGTAAGTAAAGATCATGGATTGTCATTTTATCGACCGAAACCTATTGGGAAGGTAGCTTTTGAACCATAGAAAGGCAGGCTGAGAGAGCTAGTGAGGACATTTCAAGTAGAAGTTTGCTGTGATAAATTGTATTGAAGGCTTTAGACAAGTCTAGGAATAAAGAAGACAGTAGCTTGCTGTTATCTCTATCTTTGTTTACAGTATCTATATAGGTTAGAAGGGTTGTGTTAGTACTAAAAGAAGGATGAAAGCCATGTTGTGTTATGATAGGAGTTCTTCTTGTAGGAGATAGTCTACCAATTATTTTTTAATACATTTTTCAAATATTTTGGTGAGGGGAGATAAGATTGCCATAGGTCTAAAATTATTAATGTCTGCAGAATGTTCTCCTTTGTGCAGAGGGATAATGTGTGACTTTTGTCAGAGAGAGGGAATGTGGGATTGCTGGACTGACCCATTTATAAGGATTAAGATAGGATAAGCAATGCTACTGGCTGCTGTTTTTAGGTACTCGCTTGGAAGGTCATCAGCTGAAGAAGAGTATGGTTTAAGTTTGTTTAGGAGTAGTTTTAGATAGGATGTAGGCACAGGTTTGAAATTGAAAGTGGATGTGGTGATATGTGGCTGTTGGGCGGGGTTGGGATTAGATGTTAAGGAATCCTTGGTTAGAAATGCTGTACCACCTATAAAATAAAAGTTGAACCGTATTGCAGTATTGAGTGGTAAGTTATCGGGAGAGTGGTTTGGGTTGAGTTTTTGGCTGGGATGTCTTTTCCCGATTTTTCTTTAATGGGTGTCCACAATTTTTTAAGGCTGTATTTAGTATTATTCTGAAAGTTATTATAGTATATTTATGTCTTCATTTATTTAAAGTTTTCAAGATATTTTGGTGTTTTATATTTTTGTTATTTTCCATGTTTTTCCCCGTGTCTTGCATTAGCATTCTACTCTTTTTGGACAGCCAAATTGCATTATTTGGTTTTAGTCTCTTCCTCCTAGGATGTGCATGGCTGTTTGGATATTTAGAAAAGTTGAAATGAATTCATTTACAGCATCATCTAAGGGGGAGTATTTTTAGGAAATTCCAGTTAATAGATGACAGTGTAGTAATGAACATTTTAAACTTGGAAATGCTGCATGTTGTTTTATAAATATGCGGTTTAACTGGATGTGTGAGATGTCTTGTCATATAGATTGGAAAATGTTCACTGAGAGAGGGTGGGAGGTTGATATAATGGTTAAGGCGCTTACCTTATAGACACAAGGTGCAGGGTTTGATTCTAACATGGGGTAATTGGCTAGGCCTAAAATGGCCCACAAGGGCAGTTAGCTTAGTACTAACATGTGAGAGTCTGACACTGTACCTGTGATAGTGTATTTACTACGGTCTAATACTAGCATCCAATCTAATAAGGAATTTGATATCTTGCTATAATGTGTGGGGCTATTAATTAGTTGTGTGAAACCATATAAGTACATGATAGATATAGAGGAGTTGAGAATTTATGTTCAACCAATTAACATTCATATCACCTAGTAGTATTGTTTCTTGTGGAAATATGGTGGATATTCAATATAGGATATCATTCAGTATAGCTTTATTGTCGCCAGGAGGGATGTAAAGGACAGTAATACATATTTGTTTATAATTGTTTATTTTAAGGAAACCTCAAAGAAGCTCTGTTGAACTGAACTTTCGTATTTGTTTGCTGTAAGGGTAGGTGTTGGAAAATATTAAAGCAATTCTACCAACTTTTGCCTTTATATGGTCATTACAGATGATATTATAGCCAGAAGGTATAATTTTGGAGTCGTTTGTGCTGGGTTTAAGCCAAGTATCAGTTACAGTGAGAATGTCGGGGTTATGTTACATAATCCAGACATGCAGTTCAGCAGTTTTATTTCTTATGCTTCTAACAAGCATATTGAATTATGGAACTGCTTTAACTCTCTATTGATATAAGCTGAGGATGTTTCTGAACAAATGCAGTGCAAAGTCAATAATTAATGTTACCTGGACTGGCCATATTCTTACAGAGCTAGCTAAACTTAGGAAGGTAAGAGATTGCAAACAAATCCAGTCATCTGTTGGGGAAAAGGAATCACGCAATGCAGATACTTCATTCCATATTATTTCTATCCTTAGGCACTAGGTAAGCTTATGTGGAATCCCTGGATTGATTACAACCCACACTTTATAATTAGTAACCTGCTCAGAGCTTTATTCCCAGTTATACGTATATGTACAATATCCCCCATATAACCTTCTTACATGATGGTCATACAGTGAAGGACAAGATCACAACTTGTTTTATCACTTAAGCTGGGATATTTCTTAGAGGCCCCCCTACGTACACTAAGATAATAGAAAGCTGTCCTTTTTCAATTTTACAGCTTGAAGTCAATCATTAAGGTAGCTGTTAAATCAGGTGAGAGATAAGTGCTGAAGCCCAAGGGAGGAGAGTTTATAGAGTAGTTTTTGGTGAAACATGATGTCAAAAGCTTTTGACAAATTAAAGAAAAAGTACTGCAACTATGTTTCATTCATTGCCTTTACCATTGATGGCTATAGCAAAGCTGAGTAGAGCTATTGTAGTGCCACAACATGGATAGAAACTGAGTTGTGTGGGGATTAACAAGTTGTAAGTTGTTTGTGGTAACAAATTTAAGTAGCTGGGATTGGACACATTTTTAAGACTTTGGATGGGAGGGGACAGAACAGTTACTGGCCTGCAAATACAGATATCAGTAGAGGATATATCTTCACATAGGGGTAGAACATAGTTTTCTTTGATATAGTGGTTTATTAGGATAGAAATTGGGTAAGATAAGGTGTTTGCTGTAAGCTTAATATACTCTGCTGGTACATGGTCAGGGCAAGTGTAGTTGGCTTCAGTATGAGAAGGTATTTCTTGATGGTAAATGTGGAGATGGGCTCAAAATCAAATGTGTTGAGACCATATGAACAATAAATGCTGAGTCTTCCTTTTTTGCTATAGCGTCATCTTTGGTTCAACTTGACTGTGCCCAACATAGTAACACTACATTACATTTGCTTTGCAATTGACAGCATTGAACCTCAGCAGTGACATTTTCTCTACCTTGTCTGTCTTTTCAAATAATTGCTTAGACTATTCACATCCTTTATTGCTTTCCCTACCTTTGTTTCAGCAGTAAAGAGATTTCTCTTCTTCTCTGTTCCCGGTTCCCTCAAACATGTCCAAAATAAAACATACTGGCTCAAGGATCGACCCTTTTAATACTTCACTGCTACCTACCTTATTCCCAACATGGTCCATTTCACCACTCACTGTTTAACCCAAAGTCTCTGAGAGGACCACATCTACCGGTACTCCTGGCCATGTTCTCATGGAACCTGGTTAGAAACTTGTCCTTGTCATGTTATCATGGAATCCGATCAGAAGCCTGTCCTTGTCATGTTCTTATGGGATGCTGTCAGAAACCTGCCCTTGTCACGTTCTAATGGAACCTGGTCAGAAGCCTGCCCTTGTCATATTCGCATGGAACCTGGTCAGAAACCTGCCTTTGTCATGTTCTCATATAACCTAGCCAAACAGTGCCAGAATTGCCCATTCTAAAGACTTAGACCTTATCTGTGATATAAATAGAACCTACTGGAGTGACAAGTATCTATCTCAGAGACAACCCCTTGTCTAGAACAGACTCCCCATCCATGTTAAGCAGAGTTCCACCCTAACCCAATTCAAGTGTAACTTGGATAAATGGATGGGGAACAGGAACTTTATCCCTTGTTTGACACCTTTGTTTTTAATGGATCAGACACCCTATAAGGGTTCACCTCCCAGGCCCCTGCTTACACTACCAGGATTACCAAAACTTGTCAGAGATTTAGGATACCTGGCAAGACTTAAAAGGGTCCCAGTGGTCATTAGCCTAGTACACACCTATGAACCTAAACCTGCTCTTCGTATGTTCTAATGGAACCCAATCAGAAACCCACCCTTGTCATGCTTTCACAGAGCCTGATCAGAAACTTGGATCAGATTTGTGCAGTTACTTCTTTTAGACAAAACCAGCATTGCTTGTTTCATCAAGGAAAAGAACAGCCTTACCCTTAAGATCCCCTCCATGACTTTCCCCACCACCATTGTTAAGCTGACAGGTCTGCTGTTCCCTACATTTGTCCTGTTCTCTCTGCCGTAAAGCAGTGTGTCATTATTGTCTTTCAGTCCTCAGACAGTTTCACTGTGCCCAGTGACACATGCTACATGTTGGTTAGGGAATAAGAAAGTGTACTGATTAGTTTGTCAGGTGATACAGCTCAAGTTGAATTTCAAATTTATTTCAGTGCTTAGACAATATTATAGATAAAACAAGATGAAAACTCAAACCAAATTTAGCAGAAATGTTTATACTATCAGCATGTCCAAACAATAACAGAAGCAAACTATGCACTGCAAATAGTATAATCCAAATAGAACTATATTATACATTGAACAGGTAAATAAAATAGGACTTAGGCCACACAAGACCACAAATCATCAGTCAAATATTCACTATGTAGCTATCCAAGATAACCAACAAACATACATACCCCTTGTTTAAGCAAGGCAGTGTACATGACAAATCCATAGTTCCCAGAGCAAAATGAACGTGTCCATCTTTGAAAACAAGCGTATAACCTTTACAACCTTCCAACTTCTTGAATACATTTCCGTGTCCAAGAAAACAATGCAGCTCACTAGACAAATCTATTCAATCAAAAAAAAAAAAAAAACAGCCCACACAGACCAACATAAAAACTTGGCAATTGACAGAATTTAAAACACATCCTAAGTTGAATAACACCTTAAGTCTACTTAAAGATCAAAATATGAACACATCCTTTAAAAAAGCATAGCTCAAACACGAATGAAAAAGGGTCCTCTAAAGCTCCTATCAGAACTTTCGACAGTGCCTCACAAACAAGCTGTTATGCAAACTGAAACAAACAACAGGAATGTGAAACAGGCATCCAGTTACTTCTGGCAGCAGAAGGAGCAACCAGGCTAATAAAAGAAGATACAAAAGCACGTAACCCTATATAACCTGCAAAAGGAGATAACTATGTGTTTTGTAAGTACAGAGAAAACCATTTTAGGCAAACAAGGAAGACTGAAGCCATACTTCTCAACTGCCCATGATTTTGCAGTTCTTTCTTGATCATGCCTTGTATTTTTGCCAGGCCACTCATAAAATCAGTGATTTTCTGCTAAATTACTGAGGATTACATTCATTAATGTCAGATATTACAGTTTTGCATTATTATTTTTAGAAAAAACATGTTAATGCAAACCTTGTAGTTACATTAACTTAAGTCAGTAAAAAGAATATTTAAAAATTGTCCCTAATTTTTGGTATTTGTCCATCCCTTATTTTGGGTTTTGCCCAACATTGAATAAAGAAGTTGAGTCTTATGACTAAGCAGTACTAATTGTATGAACTTTAATTGTACTCTGAATTATGGATTTAATCATTTCTTATAAGGGTATTTGTAGCACTAAAGATTTGGAGAAATTAGAAAAGGGACAAGCTTCCTGTTCAAGGCCACTGTTTCTTTTCCTCTCATCCAAGAACAACATTTATTCTTTTAGTCAGTCAGTGGTTGAAACTTACAATGCAGGACAATTTGTTTTGGTCCCCTTCTCTAATTCTTGAGAGCCGTCCCAGTTCCTCATGTCCCCAGCACTCCAAACTTTCCATTGGTCAATGCTGCCATTTCACCAGGGCTAGGATTAACTTAAGGGCATCATGTAGGTCATTCTGTCTATATCTTCAATCTGTTTTTCTTTTTCTGTATAACCTACCAATAACCCCCCTATCTTGGTGACTGGTGATGTACCCCTAGATAAGCAAGCAAAGGGGGACGTTGCAGCATATTACTCTACTTCTGCAGCAGCTCCCCCAAACCACTCACCCACCATCAGGACTATACCCCCAAACTACAACATCTGTAGCCTCCACTAGAGATCATTATGAGAGACGCCAACATCACCACCCACCCACCCACCCTCCTGGGATGATAACTTCACTCCCTACCTTCTGCTCATTCAGTCACCACAGCCGCTACAAACTAGGGTCACCTAGGCTGTTGTCAGGGTTTTATCCCATGTACACTACCAGAGTAGTACTACAGCATCAGAAAATGTTAAGGATTGTAGTGTTCATCATTTGTCTTTTGGGAGAAGAGAGAAGTTTTATGAAGTTTGAGGAAGTTCTTAAACATAATAATAGCTTTTCTTCTTCAAATGGAAAAACAGATTTGCTGACTTGTAGTTTCTTTCATCTTCTAAGCTACAGTGCCCACATTGGCAAGCTATTGAATCCTAGTGATGCAGTGTGCAGTCTAGTACATTCTACATACCACCCAGTAAGTGCATGGAAAAATGCATGCCATGTTGTGCAGACAACAAACTATTTTAAGTTAAGAATGTGAGACTCAGTACTGAACATGCTATTTTCATTTATTTGTATTCATCTGTTAAATAGGGAATGCCAAGCAGCACCTGTGTCTGTTTTTCAATGGCAGTTCTGGAGCACTGACTGCTTAATAGCTTCCTTAGCTTCTCATGATCTGTAAGCAGACATTGAAGGACTCAAACCCTGGGCTACTGTAGGTCTGCTTGATATTAACTTGTGGAATGCAAATTTTCTGTTCAGCTTTTGTGCATAATTTTCTAATCACATTACTGCATTTTAGTTCCAATATTCACAGATGGTGTATCCAACAGTATTTATTAGTATTTTGTTAAACTGTCAGATTCCTCTTGCTAGATCTTTTTGAATGATTTAATGTTACTCACAGTCTGGGTTGTGGGATCTACTGAAAGTGAGATGTTATGTAGAACAAGTTATCCTGCATCATGTAAATGTGTGATTATATTCACAGCAATGACCAATCACATCCCTAAAAAACACAAGTTATTACTGAGGTCATATCTGCATAGCCTATGACTAACTTATCAAGAAGCCTTGTATCACATGGAATGATGCTGCATAGTAAAAAATAACTGCTGTGTTTTTTCTGCTCTAACTGCTGAAATGAGACAACAAACACAGTACTTTCTAATCAAATTTCACAAAGATTTCATACAGAACTTGTAGTATATATTTGCAGTGTCAGCTGTTGCTAATAAATCACAAAAAAACTAAGAAATCAAGTCTGTTGAAACTGACAGATAACTAAAGCACACATGTAAATACGCTGGTGCATGGAAAATGCACATGCAAATAAGCTGGTGCATGCTTCTCCATCACATCCTCGCATGGTAAGATAACACAGAAATACACAGGCTGACTGCATGGCCTGCATTAATAATAAATGGCACAGTTGTGCAGCTTTTACCGCACTGGTGTACTGAGTTGGACTGCTGTGCTGGGAGGCACTTCATGGTCATGCTCATTCCCAGAAGGAATATGTCTCAATATGAGAGAATTTGCATTAATATAAATCATTTAGCTTGTGGTTTAGTACCCTGCATGCACACACGCATGCATGCACTGACATACACACACAGACACACACGCACACATGCACACACGCATACACGCACACACACGCATGCACACGCACGCACACACATGCACACACACGCACACAAACATACACACAAACACACACGTATGCACACACACACACACACACACGCACACACACGCACACACGCACACGCGCACACATGCACACACACGCACATACGTGTATGCACACGCACACGCGCACACACATGCACACACGTGCACACATGCACACACGCACACACACATGCACACACGCACACACATGATCACATGCACACACACATACGTACACACACACATGTGCATACACACGTATGCACACGCACACGCGCACACACATGCACGTGCACACATACACGTGCACACACATGCACACACACATGCGCGCACACACACGCACACACGCACATGCATGCACTGATGCACACACACATGCACACACACACACACACACACACACACACACACACACACGCACATGCACGCACACACACACACACACACACACACACACACACACACACACACACACACACACACACACTCCTAGACAGTTAAACAGGGTACATACAACCCTCACTTCCCCAGCTGCGATTCCCCCAAAGGAAATGCATTTGCTACTACCTAGTAGCATACATGGCACATATTCAGCTCTGTTCTTCAGGGTAGCTTTTGTTGCATGGAGTGTAGGACTTCTGTACTACACAGGTATCCTAAATGAAGAGTGCCCTGGGCTAATGATGGGCCTCATTAGCATAGGCAATGCCCTCCACTACTAATGATGGGCCTCATTAACATAGGCCCTGCCCTCTACTACTGCATTTAGTAATAGTTCCTATACCTCACTGCCCAGTAGTGTAAAGCTGCATTTGTACAACAAGCTTGACGGTTGTGCTCAACACAATGTACAGCTGTAGATACAAGGCAAGTTATCCATGAATCTCAGCCAATGCAAACAACTATAGTTTCTGAAAGTAATCAACAAAAATGCAAACATTCTGAATATCAAAATTCAATGAATTACCTCTGCATTTCAGAAATAATATATAACAATGGTGCAGGTAATCTAGGAATTAATTCACAGTGATGCACATTTAATTCCCATAGCTTCACCTCAGGAATAAACCCAAGGTGATGCCCGTGCCCTGGCCCTGCAATCAAGGAGCCTCAATTCTTACCACTAACACCAGAGAGGGGTGTCTCATATAGGAAGAAATTATTACAAATACACTCAGTAAAGTGCAATTTTCCTAAAGAGCACACAGAGATCACAGTCAGTCCGAGGCTGGTCACTCCCTTGCTCTCCAGGTCCCCAGTAAGACTCCCCACTAGTACAGCTATAGGGTCCATATCACAGCTTAGTGGGCAAGCTAAAACCTCCAGCACCCTCTCTGTCACCACCTACTAATATTTATCAGCTACTCAAAGGCCCTTAAAAGGGTGTCCAATTATTACTGTGCAATATTATTATCCAATTGGTAGTATAGCCCCAGGCTCAAGCTATTAGAGTGGCTTTGTTCAATTTTACCAAAGGCATGCAAGTACTCTAAAGAGCTTACATTATTTCTACAAAAACAGCCACAGTTGAAAGGGTTTAAAAATATTTAATAATAAATAATTAAAAACACAAGACAATAAGTTTTACTACAAGGGGTTAGTCAAGAGTTCAGAGATCACAGAGAAATACTTAAAATAATTCAGTAGTACAGTTCTGACATCACAGAAAAACAGTCTAATCTTTCTAGTTACTAGCTATTCCGAAGAGAAAACATAAATCTAAGATAATATAGAACAACTCTGTCCCCAACAAAATTCACCGACTGTGAAATAAAGTTGCTTAAGTGTCCTTGTGAACTTTACTATATAGGGGAGACAAATAGAAAATTCCATATTAGGTTCATGGAACATGTTAGGGATGTGAAAAATAAGAGAGAAAATAAAATAATTGCTTCACATTTTAATACATTTCATAATGGTGATGTGTCTTTATTAAAAGGCACTGTTTTAGAAAGTGTAAAATGTTTATTTGATGATGAAAGTGTTTTGAAACAAAGGTTGTTGTATAAAGAAAGCATTTTTATTTTAAAGTATAAAACTATGACACCCGCAGGGCTTAATAATGAGCTTAATTGGAAATGTCTACTTTAAGACAGGATTTTACTATATAATTGTATAATTTTTTAATTAAAACAGGGTGTGTGCTATTAATTAGAAGTCTCTATATAAGAATATGTACTTTGCATTTTCAATGTTTGATATTCCTTGAAGGTGGAAACTCCGAAGCGCTAGAAGAAAATAAAAAGATTAACTTTCTGCTTGTGCCCTTTATTTCACAGTCGGTGTATTTTGTTGCGGACAGAGTTGTTCTATTTTGTGTGGAAGAAGGAGATTTTGTTGTCTTTATAAATCTAAGATAAACTTACATATAGAGTAAGACAGTGCTGTGAGTTGGATGGTCAAGACAAAAATGCTTAATGCTCTCTGATTCTCTCTGTTTTTAAAATCACATTCCTGGTTCACATTACATCATTCTTCACACTTCCCTGGGTTCCCCAGGCTAACAGGTTACATTCTTTAGTAAGCTTACAACTAGCCAGGAAGCAAAGCAATAAAGGACATTTAGCATGCAAATTCTAGCCATTAACTCCGGCCTTAAAACAATAGCAATAATTCTTTCATACAGACCAGCCAGAGCTGTGTTTAGATCAAAGAGTCACAACATGCTTTACTTGGTCAGTAGAGTGCACTGTTGTTGCATTGTTTTTCCAGTTCCACATGTAACACTATTTTTACCATTTAAGACAACAAGCCTGTGGTTTGCATTAATATTTCCAGATGACAGAATTATCTCCAAATTTTAATCTGGCTAGGCTGGCAGCCTTCATCTATCTTCACCCAATCTTCACATATCCCCCCCCCCAGAGAACAAGAGCTAGTTTTTCAAGTGACCCTTGAGAAACACTGCTTGAGAGAGTCAGTTCTATCTGAGTATACCTTACCCCATTCCCTGTCTTGAGAGCCCATCTGCATTGGCATTGCTAATCTCACTGCAGTGCTGCATGGACATATCATATGCTTGCAACCCCAGACTCCATCTTAGCAAATTGGCATTTTTCTGGCTGGCTCTGTTTAATCATGTCATGGGGTTGTGATCTGTCATAACAGTGAATTTCCTTCCATACAGATAAGGCTGAAGTTTCTGCAGTGCCCACACTATGGCTAGACATTCCTTTTCTACAGCTGCATACCATTCCTCCCTGGGTTGGAGCCTATGTCTGAGATAAACCACCGGGTGCTCTTCTCCCTCTGAAGAAATCTAAGTACAGCCCCATCCCATGGTTCAAAGCATCTGCCTGCACAACAATTTTTTTGCTGTAATCTGGACTGGCTAACACAGGGGGTCCTCCCAAAGCTTCTTTAAGCTTTTGGAATGCCTGCTCACATGTTGGGGTCCACACTATCTTATCTGGCCTGTTCTTCCTGGTCAGGTCTGTGAGGGGAGCAGCTATGGTACTATAACTGGGGACAAACATTCTGTAGTACCCTGCTGTCCCTAAAAATGCCCTCACCTGTTTTTTGTAACAGGTGCAGGCCATGCCTGAATAGCTTCCACTTTGGCAGGTTCTGGCTTTATCTTACCACTCCCCACTCTATGTCCTAGGTAGGAGACCTTTGACATACCCACCTAAAATTTGCTCGACTTAATGGTCAACCCTGCCATCTTTAGTCTGCCCAGCACCTCCCTGACATGCTGAAGGTGCTCTGGCCAGGGATGGCTGTAGATTGCAATATCATCTAGGTAAGCAAGGGCAAACCCTCCTGCTAAGATATGATCTACCAGCCTCTGGAAAGATGCTGGGGCATTCTTCATCCCAAAGGGCATCTTTCTGAACTCATATAAGCCAAAAGGAGTCACAAAGACTGACTTCTCTCTAGCACTGGGAGTCAAGGGCACCTGCCAGTAACCCTTGGTTAGATTGGTAGTTGTAAGATACTTAGCCCCACCCAGCTGCTCTAGGGCCTCATCTGTCCTAGGCATGGGATAAGCATCTGACTCTGTGTGACTATTTAGTTTCCTGTAGTCCACACAGAACCTGGTGCTGCCATCCTTATTTGGCACCAGCACCGCTGGGGAGACCCAGGGACTGTTGGACTCTTGAATCACCCCTAGTTCCAACATCTCCTGTACCTCCTCCCTTAGAGTCTGTTTGACTCTCCCAGGCACTCTATAAGGGGCTTGCCTAATAAACCTTTGGGGTCCTGTATCCACCTGGTGCTGCCTCAGGTGGGTGCACCCTGGTTTTCCAGTAAACATGTCCCCAAATTCCTGCAACACTGCTCAGATTTCTAAAACCTGGGTAGGAAATAGTGGCTGGGACATTGCTACCCCTTCCACTGAGGTTTCAGACTAAGCATCACTGAGGAGATCAGTCTCCAGATCTCCCTCAGACTCCTCCTGCAATCCACTGCAAATGCTCAGCACAAGGATCTCCCTATCATGGTAAGGTTTCATTATGTTAACATGGTACAATTTGTGCCCCTGCCTTCTGCCAAGCAGTTCCACCATGTAGTTAACATCACTTACCTTTCTTACCACCTTGTAGGGTCCCTCTAAGCTGCTTGCAGCTTGTTGTGTCTGACAGGAATGAGAACCATTACCTGCTGCCCCACAGCATACTCAATAGCTCGAGAATTCCTGTCATACCACACCTTTTTCTGTTGTTGGGCTTCTGCCAGGTTCTCCTGGGCCAAGCCCATGAGTTCCCTGAGCCTTGTCCTGAGGTTCAGGATGAATGCTACAACAGACTCCTTGTGAGACTCGCACTCACCTTCCCACTCATCTCAAATTAAATCTAGAGGTTCCCTCATCCTATGCCCATACAGCAACTCAAAGGGTGAAAAACCTGTGGATTCCTGGGGAACCTCTCTGTAAGCAGACAACAGATGGGGCAAATATCTGTCCCACTCCATCTTAAACTGATCTGCAAATGCCTGTAGCATGGACTTGATTGTAGATTTAACCTCTCAACAAGACCATTAGTCTGGGGATGGTGGTGGGGTGGTCTTCATGTGCTTCACCCCACATGACTTCCACAGATAAGCTAGCAGGTTTAACATGAAATTGGCATCTCTGTCAGTCAGTATTTCTTTTGGGAAACCTACCCTGCTGAAAATCTCTAACAAAGCATTTGCCCCCTTCTCTGCCTCAATGGAGGACAAAGCCACTGCCTCAGTGTATCATGTGGCATAATCTACTACTACTAGAATATACTTTTTCCGTGTGGAACTTGGGGTACTCAGAGGACCCACAATATCCATAGCTACCCTCTGAAATGGCTCCTCAATCACAGGCAAAAGCATCAAAGGAGCTCTCACCTTGTATCCTGCCTTGTCTACCTTTTTGCACTGCTCACAGGTCCTGCAGTACCCTGTTACATCTATGGAAATTCCAGGACAATAGAAGTTCTGCATAATATGCCTCTTTATATGTTTTATGCCCATATGACCTGCAAAGGGAATATCATGGGCTATGTCTAGAAGTGCCAGATGGTAGGCTTTAGGCACTACCAACTGCTGTACTCTTTCACCTTCTAGCCCTGCCTCAGGGGTCAACTCTCTGTATAGTAACCCTTTGTCCCAGTATACAGATTCTCCCTTTCCTTGAGAATCAGGTGCCTCCCTAGCTACTTGCCTCAGGCCTTGCAATGTAGGGTCTGAGAGCTGAGCCTGTTTCAACTCTCTCCTTGTAACCCTTCCAGCTCCCCTTCCACAGGAAGTCTGGCATCTTCTGATAGTGGTGTCACACTATCAGCCTGTGTACTTCTACTCACCTCTACCTTTGCAGTCACTCTGTCCAAGGGACCATCAGTACCCACAAGCAGCTGTGGCTCACCTTCAGTCTCACTGCTACTGGGTAGCTCCTTCCCTATAGTAACCACCTCACCAGTCCTGGCTGCAAGTAGACACTCTGTCTGGGTCTCCCCCAGGCTACCAGACCCACATGCTTGTCTCCTAGCCTGACTGCATGTAACTGCACAAGCACAGGGTACTGCACTATCAAAATCATTCCCTATCAGGACATCTGCAGGTATATCCTCAAACACACCTACTTACTGGCTTCCTTTTCCACCCTCCCAGTCAAGGTGAACCCTAGCAAAAGGTATTTGAAATGGGATCCTCCAAAAGCCCTGACTGGAGTAGACTGCCCAGGCAAGTAGTGCTCCTCTGTAACCATTGCAGGCTTTACAATGGTTATATCAGAAGTTGTGTCTCCCTTGGCAATGGTCTGTTTGCCATTCACTACAATAGGATATAACCTCTGGTGGTAGTTTGGTACCCTTGTTGTCCCAAGACAACCTACTATTGGCATTTTGTCTTTCCCATTTACTGGCTCCCTCACATTTTGTTCCCCACCTTGCCTCTGTGGACACCTGTATGCCACATGGCCCCACTGGTTGTATTCAAAACATTTAACCCTAGCTCCTGGACATGTACCTGGATTAGTGGCTTTCCCTGCTACTGGCAGATTCTGTTGGGGGAGTCTGTGGTGCCCACCATGGGTTCTTTTAGACCCATGAGTAGTACTGAGGGTCCCTTTCCTGTGCAGGGCTGCCCTACTTGCCAGGTGTAAGTCTCCCTTCTTCCCCAACTCATATGAAGTGGCACATTGTCTATCAGCTAAATAGACCAAAAACCGATCACTGACAGCTTCTACAAACACCACATTTAATAGAGCACACCTGCCATATTAGAAAAAATAATCCAAATAATGCCCTAGCTGGGCAAAAAATAATCCAAATAATGCCCTAGCTAGGCAAAAAATAATCCAAATAATGCCCTAGCTGGGCAAAAAATAATCCAAATAATGCCCTAGCTAGGCAAAAAATAATCCAAATAATGCCCTAGCTGGGCAAAAAATAATCCAAATAATGCCCTAGCTAGTCAAAAAATAATCCAAATAATGCCCTAGCTAGGCAAAAAATAATCCAAATAATGCCCTAGCTGGGCAAAATATAATCCAAATAATGCCCTAGCTAGGCAAAAAAATAATCCAAATAATGCCCTAGCTAGGCAAAAAATAATCCAAATAATGCCCTAGCTAGGCAAAAAATAATCCAAATAATGCCCTAGCTAGGCAAAAAATAATCCAAATAATGCCCTAGCTAGGCAAAAAATAATCAAAATAATGCCCTAGCTAGGCAAAAAATAATCCAAATAATGCCCTAGCTAGGCAAAAAATAATCCAAATAATGCCCTAGCTGGGCAAAAAATAATCCAAATAATGCCCTAGCTAGGCAAAAAATAATCCAAATATGCCCTAGCTAGGCAAAACATAATCCAAATAATGCCCTAGCTAGGCAAAAAATAATCCAAATAATGCCCTAGCTAGGCAAAAAATAATCCAAATAATGCCCTAGATAGGCAAAAAATAATCCAAATAATGCCCTAGCTGGGCAAAAAATAATCCAAATAATGCCCTAGCTAGGCAAAAAATAATCCAAATAATGCCCTAGCTAGGCAAAAAATAATCCAAATAATGCCCTAGCTAGGCAAAAAATAATCCAAATAATGCCCTAGCTAGGCAAAAAATAATCCAAATAATGCCCTAGCTAGGCAAAAAATAATCCAAATAATTCCCTAGCTAGGCAAAAATAATCCAAATAATGCCCTAGCTAGGCAAAAATAATCCAAATAATGCCCTAGCTAGGCAAAAAATAATCCAAATAATGCCCTAGCTAGGCAAAAAATAATCCAAATAATGCCCTAGCTAGGCAAAAAATAATCCAAATAATTCCCTAGCTGGGCACCGTATTGAACATCCCTCCCATTCTTTCCTGTTATAAAGTTATCGATCAGGTACCAACAAGTGTTAAGGAAGGTCCCAACCACCTCCTGCTTGAGAAACAAGACCTTATTTGGCATCTCAGGTTGAAATCATTTACCCCCCCCCGGGTTGAATGAGATTATATCTATTTCCTGTATTTTAAAGTTACATAGTTTAGTTCAATAGCAAACTGTTTAGAAGTAGTTTGCAGTAAAGGTGTAGGATTCATTATTATTATTTATATAAGGTATGTTTCAACCATTTTGTATTAAAGCAACTTTATATTTAAGAATTATTTTACATTTTATTAACTAGTGTCATTATATTGAGTAAGTTTTGTGAGATGGCAACATTTTTTACTTTTAATTTTAAATAAGTGATGTTTTTTTCTTGACCTTGTGTGATTGGTCAATATTTTTGTATTTAACAGCTGTTAAAGTATCTAACTAATGTATTCTTTTTGTAACTGGTCTGAGGAAGTCTCTAATTTTGGAGACGAAAAGCGCTTTAAAAGACCTATTAAATTTGGTGTTTGTAGAAGCTGTCAGTGGTCGTTTTTTGGACTATGTGGTTTGTTTACATTGTCTATCAGCTAACCAGATCCTCATGTCCTCAGGCAAAGTGCTAAGGGCTTGTTCCCTCACCAAAAGGTCTGCCAGCTCTTCAAATGAGGTGACATGACATCCACTCACTCACCTATGGAAATAAGTGCTCAGTTCAGCAACATATTTACACACTTTCATCTGCCTTGCGTCTATACTCATGAAACTTTTGTTCTATACATTTCAGGTGTTAGCTTAAACAATTCTAACAAGTGATTTTTAACAGCAGTATAATCAAATCATGCAACATCAGACATTTTTACAAAACAGTTACAGCTTTACCATGGAGTAAGGGGGTCAGGAACCGTACCCAGAGCCTTTGGCCAACACTATACTGTTTGCATACCCTCTCAAACATATGAATGAAACTATCAAATTATCTCCCTCTTTAAACTGTGGAAGAAATTTACTGACCTTTTGTGCTTCTGGGGTCCAATTACGCCCTTCCCCATTACCTCCATGACTCTGGTGAAAAGTCAGCATTTCCCTCTCATGCCTCCTCTGCCGCTCCTTTTCCTTGACTTCTATCTCCAAACACATGACCTCCAACTCAAGTATCTTTAGCTCCAAATAGATTTTTTTAATTTATTTATTTTATTTTATTTTACATTTGTTGACCGGGCTAGTCTGGCTGGATATATGTCCATTTTCAGCAGAGGCCCGAGGAGAAAAGCTCCACTATATATACTAGTAAATAAACATAAAAAAACAGCACAGTAAGAGACAAATATAAAAATCTAAAGAAAAAAAAAAACTATTTCAACGTAGCATAGTGACAGTACAGCAGCAATTTAACAGATAAAAAATAATGCTAGGATCGTTAATCCCATATTCTTTACATAAACAAGAATTGTAAATGACAAAAAATAATAATAAACAATAGAGTTTATACAATATTTGCAGAATTAACAATTATGATAAACATCTGTGCCAGGCAATAGTTTTAAGAACCAGATTTGCACAGCAGGAAGCAACATACAGGTTTAAATAATAGATGAGATGACAGGTTGCAGTAATATATCTAGTGTAAAGAGAAAGTGATACTATAGGAATAGTAATATCCACTTGGATGCTAGGTAAGCTACAGACGAGGAGTAGTACTAGTGAGAGAGACAAGTAGAAGAGATGGATGTATAACAACAGGTAATGGAGAGAAACTATAATGAAAGTTGGATGCTGTGGTCAGTCAGGATTTGAGCAAGGGCAAAGACAGTGTGATTTGAAATAGTTCTTTAATTGTTTCTTGAAAAGTTGTGATGAGCCTAAAGTAGTCAGTTCTGTAGGAAGTTTATTCCAGTATGAGCCAACAACATTTGTGAACAAGGAGTCACCAGATTTATTGTAAGATTTGAGAGTAGCTACTAGCAGTTTGTTAGCTGAGCAGAGGGAAGTAAGATTCCTGTAAGGGGTAACAAGGTTGTTAAGTATGGGTGTATTAGTAGGGTAATGGAGAATTTTATGGGTGGTAACTAATTGATGTAGAAGAATAAGATTTTGGAGTTCAAGCCAACCAAGTTTTTTGAGGTTAACACAATGATGGGTACGAAATTGGGAACCTGTGGCAGACCTGGCAATTCTGTGGTAGGATGTGGCAAGTTTCTGAAGGTTAGATTTTGATAGGTTGATAAAGGATGGAGAGGCATATAATAATGTAGAGATGAGATGAGTTTGTGCTAGAGACACCCTGGGAGTTGCTGTAAAAAAGGGCTTAAGTCTATAGAGGGCGCCTATCTTTTTATTGACAGCTTTGATGGTTAGGTCAATGTGGGAATCAAAGTTTAGTTGATTATCTATTGTAAAACCTACTCGTTTAGTGGAACAATCAGGTGTGATGATGGTGCCATTGTCAGAGAGAATAGAAAAGGAGAAGGGGGCAGATTTGAGGGTTGGAGAAAAAAGTAATAATTTGTTTTTTTGGGGGATTAAGGAGGAGACAGATATGTTGAAACCAGTTTTCTGCTGCTGTAAAGACTTTTTGGGTGGAAGAATGAAGTTCAGCTGGAGATACAGCAGAACAGATGAGTGTTGAATCATCTGCATACTGAATGCATGAGGATGTTGGGAGTGAAGTAGACAGGTTATTTATAAATATGGAGAAGAGAAGGGGACCTAAGATGGATCCTTGGGGGACCCCGATAGTGACTGGGAGTTGAGAGGATAAATGGCTGTCCCAAAGGACTGCTTGTTTCCTGTCTTTCAAATATGAGTTAAACCAGCGCAATGCCAAAGAGTCAAGGGAAAGAGATTTCAAAGTGTCTAGCAGAAGGTGATGGTTCAGAATAGGTTATTATTGCGATTTTTGTTGGTAGAGTCTGTAAAGGAGAGAAAAGCAGTGGAAGTGCTATGGAAAGGTCTAAAACCATGTTGGGAGTCTGCCAGTAGGTTATTATGTAGAAGATGATTTAATAGTTGATGGTGTATACAACGTTCCATAATTTTAGATAGTGGTGATAGTAAGGCTATAGGATGGAAATTAGAAAGTTCATTAGTGTTTCCTCCTTTATGCAGTGGAATGATATGGGAGACGTTCCAGAGGGAAGGAATAGTAGATTCGGTTATTGTTCTGTTAATTAAGATGGAAACTGGGTATGCTAGTACTTCTGCTGCTAGCTGCAGATATTCAGCTGGTAGTTGGTCGGCTGAAGGAGTACATGGTTTAAGTTTTGAAAGTAGCTTACGAATATAGGTTGTAGAGACTGTACTAAATTTTAGAGTGGGGGTGTTGTTATGAGGAGAGGTATTTTGAAGGGATGTGGGGGGAACCATGGTACTTTCTAGAGAGGTGACTGTTTCAGAAAAGAAGTTGTTGAATGTATTGGCTATTATGTTAGGTGGGGTCTGAGCTAAGTTAGCTGGAATAGGTGTTTTGAAATTCCCTTGATGGAGCAGTTTATTGATTCCTGACCAGAATTTTTTTGGGTTATGATTTTGATTTTCTTGATATTGGAGGTAAAAAAATTTTTTATCAAGAAGGGTGAGTTTTTTTGTAGTATTTCTAAGGTGTTTGAAGTTTTGATGGTCAGTTGGGTTTTTAGTAGTTCCCCATTTTGTCCATAGTTTGTTCCTTAATAGCATTGTTTGCTTGATTTCTTTAGAAAGCCAAGGAGCAGCTTTGGATCCTATTCTAATTAAGCGAGAGGGGTCGTGACGCTCAAGAATTTGGAGGAATGTGTTGTTGAAAAGGGTAACTGCCTTATCAAGTGGGAGGTGTTTTAGAGCTGACCAGTTACATCCTTTGAGTACATCAAGGAAGTTTTGAAGGATGAAGTTTGTTTTGTTACGTATAGTACGATAGCTAGCCTGTTTGTGATTATTATTTTTTTGTTTAGTGATATAGGTGAGAAGATGGTCACTGATAATGTCAGGGAGTATTCCAGTTTTATATGAGAGGGGATTATTGTTGACCAATATCCAGTCCAAGATGGCCTGTTTATTGGTGGATTTGTGAATCCTAGTTGGGGAGTTTATGGTTTGTTGAAAGGTAAAGAGGTTTAGGTGATAGTTGGGTTTGGGGGATATGCAGGAGTTCCAATCAATATTGAAGTCCCCTAGGATTATGGTTTCCTGAGGAAAGGTAGTGGAGAGCCAGCTAAGGATGTTTTCAAGTGTATTTAAGTTATTGCCAGGAGGGATATAGGAACATATTATGCATATGGCTTTGTTTTTATTTACTTGGAATTTGCTACAGAGTATTTCAGCATTGGCAGGGGAAGGAGGCAGGGAGTCAATTGAGGCCACCTGCAGTTCAGATTTATAAAGTAAAGCAACTCCCCCACCCTTTTTGTTTAGACGATCCTGCCTTAAAATGCTGTATCCAGGAGGAATAATTTAATTGTCCTTGTTACCTGGTTTAAGCCAGGTTTCAGTAAGACAGAGGATATCAAATGAGTAGAGGTTAATTAAGGCATGAAGCTGCGTGATTTTATTGTTAATGTTATGAATATTTAAGTGTGCTATTGAAAGGGAGTTAGAAGAGAAAGGTGACCTTAGATTGTTAGTAGGTTGGTCTGAGAGGGTGTGGGAAAGAGAATTTTCAGGGCCAGGGTCATTATTTTTAAGTCCTCTGTAGAAAGGGTGAGCTGTCCATTCTCTCAGGGTATCATATCTCCACTGCCAGTCTGATTGTCCTCCTGGTTGCTGTTTTCTGATGCAGCTGTAACCAAGGCTGCAATCAGGTCTGCTTTAGTCAGGTTTCCATGCACCAGTCCCTTAGCCTGGCACATCTCAGCCAGCTGGCTCCTTGTCAACTTTCCATACTCCTCTGCTGACATGCTGCCTGCTCACCCTGACTAACTAAGCTAAAAAAAGAAATAAAACAATTGTGATCTGAACTCTGAGTATTCACTGTGTGGCTGATTTAGAGTACAAAACACCTTCAGAGCTCACTGTACACAAGCTACAGGAATTCACCCCACCCATACCACTACAAGCCAATTAGTATTTGCCAACTAATTAATATGTGGTGTGGGTATCCCACCACTGCAAAACAATTAATATGTGATGCCTGTGCCCTGGTCTAGCAATTAAGGAGCCTCAATCATCACCACTAACACCAGAGAGGGACATCTCATATAGGAAGAAAGGATAACAAATACACACAGTAAAGTGCAATATCCCTTAAGAGCAAACAGTGATCACAGTCAATCTGGTGCTGGTCACTCGCTTGCTCTCCAGGTCTCCAATAAGACTCCACACTGGCACAGCTATACGGTCCAGATCTCAGCTTAGTGGGCAAACTAAAACCTCCAGCACCCTCTCTGTCCAACCAGTGCTTCGTGTCCCTGCCCAAGTAGCTGACACACACACACACACACACACACACACACACACACACACACACACACACACACACACACACACACACACACACTTTGAGAAGAGTTTATACAACCACACAGACACTCCTGGGGAAGGCTGGCACAGGTTCTCCAGCTGTGCCCCATTCTCCCAGACTATATGGTAGTACCAGCTGCCACCACCCACTAATATTTATCAGCTACTCAAAGGCCCTTAAAAGGGTGTCCAATTATTACTGTGCAATATTATTATCCAATTGGTATTATAGCCCCGGGCTAAAGCTGTTAGAGTGGCTTTGTACAATTTTACCAAAGGCATGCAAGTACTCTAAAGAGCTTAAATTATCTCTACAAAACAGCTACAGTTGAAAGTGTTTAAAAATATTTAATAATAAATAATTAAAAACACAAGACAATACATTTTACTACACAGTGCTAGTCAAGAGTTCAGACATCACAGAGAAATACTTAAAATAATTCAGAAGAACAGTTCTGACATCACAGAAAAACACTTAGTCTAATCTTTCTAGTTTCTAGCTATTCCTAAGGGAAAACACAAATCTAAGATAAACTTACATATAGAGCAAGACAATGCTGTGAGTTGGGTGGTCAAGACAAAATGCTTAATGCTCTCTTATTCTCTCTGTTTTTAAAATCACATTCCTGGTTCACATTACATCATTCTTCACATTTCCCTGGGTTCCCCAGGCTAACAGGCTACACTTTTTAGTAAGCTTACACCTAGTCGGGAAGGAAAGCCATAAAGGACATTAATGCATGCAAATTCTGGCCATTAAGTCTGGCCTTAAAACAATAGCAAGAGTTCTTTCATCTAGACCATCCAGAGCCATGTTTAGAGCAAAGGGTCACAACATGCTTTACTTGGTCAGCAGAGTGCACTGTTGTTACATGTTTTTCAGTTCCACATGTAACACTATTTTTACCATTTAAGACAACAAGCCTGTGGTTTACATTAATATTTACAAATGACAGAATTATCTCCAAAATTCTATCTGGCTAGGCTGACAGCCTTCATCTAGCTTCACCCAATCTTCACACCCAACACCACTGTGAATAAATCACAACCTAACACCACTGTAGTGCTTGTCTTATTTGTGCAACAGAATATAGTCATAGAGCTTTATGTCTGCGATGGGCTCTAATGCTTTATCGTGTATGCTGGGTTTGATTCTCACATTCTCTGGTTTCATATTGTATAATTATCACCAAATTGCTTAAATCAAGTAGTTCTTACAGATTTCAACTGATATATGTTCATTTCTGTCTAATGACATTACATCCTTAATAAACATACAAACAAGCAATCAAATAAAGAAACAAAAAAACATTTGCTGTGCATCACTGTATTATGTATGACTTCCTAGACATCTTGATTAATTTTAGGTTACTGCCAGGCTCCCTTCCTTTTCATAAGCTAGTAGTAGGCTAACTGCCCTTGTGAGCCATTGTAAGCCTAGCCAATTATCCCTTGTGAGACTCAAACCCTGCACCTTGTGTTTGTAAGGCAAACACCTTAACGATTAGGCCACCCTCCCTCCCTTCTGTATTATTTTTGTATTATTTTTATTATTTTGTATTATTGCATATAATCTCCTACAGTTCCACATCTATTTTCACCTCAGCTTTCCCATGAAGGGATGGTGGAATTAATCTGGTCAACAAAAGATAAATAAATATATATAAATAAATAAAAAGGCAATGTTTTCATTTCTAGATGCATTGCTATACATACAAGCTGTCGTGGCTAAATCTTTTCTTCAGCTATGCTGCATTTTTTATTCTTTCTACATATTCGTGCTCATCATCCCTATTGCATAACTTATATCAACAACAAGATTTTTTACTGCCTAGAACTCAGTTCCAGTAGGAATCCTACTGTTCCCTGCTGGTCAATATGTTTTTCATCAGAGTAAAATCCATTTACATTAACCCTTTGTGTAATATTGCCTAACCCATGTTTTTTGCAGATACTTTATCCTAGGATTCCATCAAACTCCTCCTAACTTAATTACAAATTTCTTATGAACCTATGCAACAATTGAAATGCCCACAGACTTTTTTTCCCAGGAGAATCCAGGGTATAAACACATTGTCCTATACAGATCGCCTTAAAGTCCTATTTCTATATCCTCTCACCTACAGGTTACAGACAGGCAGCCTATGCCTGGCATACGAAGCATTTTTTATCAGGCTGTGACTGTTACTTCTTTAATATTATGGTTGTGAACCTGCCATGTTAACAGTATGAGCTCTGAGTATTTAACAGATTCACAAGCTGTGTAATTGTTATGACAGCAGTGTTTTATTTATTTACTATAAGTTTTAATATGCTATGCTGATTGTATTTAACAAAATGTAGTTTTGTTTTAAGCTTGGATCTAAGTTATTTTAAAACATGTTTTTGTTACAAGTGCACTATTTAAATGGGGAGTAAGTGTTAGTATGTTTTATTGCCTCATTTTTTAATTACTTAATTGCCTTTTAACTAGATTGGTTAGCTGGTTCTTAAATAGTTGTGTGTAGGAATTGTTTTCAGGATCTGAGGAAGGCACATGCCGAAAGTGCTTATCCTGTTCTTGATTTTATTGTATTAACGTTCCAGTTTTATGTCTATGGTGTTACGCTCCTTTTTTGTTTTCTTCTAATTAGTGTACTGGAGCATTCCTTGGTGGTGCTACTGGATTTTGTTACTATTTCTATATCCTCTCGCCTTACAGGTTACAGACAGGCAGTCTATGCCTGGCATACAAAGCATACCCAGATCCAACTTTAATAGAACTTTTCCACATCCACAAAACAAACAGCATCAGACCCACTAGATCTATGGATTTAAATTTTGTTTGTGACATAAGTAATGCATTGTTGGTGAGACAGGTATGTGTCTCAGAGTGTCCCCATGCTCAGAAACAGGCTGCCATCCATGTGAAGCCTGTGTCTGGCCGTCATGTCTTTGATTGACAGAGGCAGACAGTAACACCCAAACTAACAACCCCCCTCCCCCACACATAACCTTTAGAAACTTGCTAACATACCCTCTCCTAATAAATGCCAATCATACATAAGGACAAAATGTGCTTGGATTGCACAGCTAGGCTTATGAAGGCCCCAGTGGTGGTTAGCCGAGTATATAACTATGAACCTATGAAGTTGTCTGATACCTTGCTGATATTCAAATGGGTCAGATCCAGATTCCTTTTCTTGCATTGTGCCAAGGTAGCCAGTCATGACTTGTTTCACAGTTTTCTAGCATGACTATCCTGAGCTGACACCATGTACTTTTGGAACAATGTTGTACTGACTTCAAGTTATACCAAAAATTCTGGAGGGAATTTAATAAAGCCTACACAGTTTTATTTACCATGTAGATATTGCGTCACTCTGCTTAACTAAAAGTAAGCAGGTTTTAGATTCAGTAAACACTGCTGAGTGACGTAGATGCACACGCCAACACAGGAAGTTCCGTGGCATGCAAGCCACCTCATAAGCAGGTGAATCTCATGCAATTGAGGCAGGTGGAGTTATCCAGCAAGCAGATAGTTAGCTCTTCAGACCCCATGTAAAGTGTCCAAGTGTACAAAGACAAAAGGAGCTGTACAAATGGAGATATATGGACAGAAATAGCATACCATATACAAATATGAGCAAAACTATCCTCCTGTGTGTTTGAAAAGAATTAAGGGAAATAAGTTAAATTATTATTTTTTTTTAATAATCTGGGCATGTGTACGCCTCATGCCTCAGTGCTCAAACATGCTTTATAAAAATAAAAAAAAAATGTTGGAAAAAATAAAATGAATGTTTTTGACAGAAATGTATTACATGACTTTGTGTGGAGTATCTACAATGATGCACTGGTGCTGTTGCTAACGTGGTAGGGCTATGAAGCATGTAGTTTCCAGGCTGTGAGCAGGGATCCCTATGCAAATGAGATGGAGTTACTGAATAGCTTAAAGGGGTAACCATGCTCACATATTCTCTTCATATAGGCAGAGAACTATGTTGTTGTTTACACAGGAGGTGGCTGACATCAGGGCAAAGTGTGTCCAGTGACATAAGCTTATTTCAGCTTAGCTGTGCCTGTTTGTGCAGCACTGCCATGCTGAGTGTGCCTTCTCAGGGGTGTGTGTACACTAACATTTAAGCTTTGCTTAGCTAAGGGGAGTGTGCTTCCGCATGTTTGTGTGGTGCACCACTATGCTGAGCGTGGAAATTTGGTGGGGTGTATACACTAAGTGATAAGCTTTGTTTACCTACAGGGCACACGTTTGAGGGGCAAACTGCAGTGCTGAGTGTATCTAAAAGCCAATTACATATTAATTAGTTTTGAACCCTGTTTAACTTAAACTAGGGCCATTAAATGAAGTTAATGATATACTAGGCAGGTGCAATGCATCATAGGTAGCCAATCACACAATCAGCACCTACAGCAGAGCACTATAAAGTATACAGACACCCTACAATCTGATCCCCACCACCCATACTTTGCACCATTGGAGTACAGACTTGAGAATTTTAACTGAAGGAATGCTAGGGGCTGCTGTAGGTCTGCTACATCTGTATGTGCTAGATGCTGAAGTCAATATTGCTGCTGCTGACAATAGCCCTAGAGAGAAAAGGAGAAGAGAGTTCAGGCTCAGGGTAACCTTCCAGGGACTAAACAAGCTGGAGATTGTAGAATGCTACTGGGTGGACAGAGACATCCTACAAGAACTCACGAGCTCTGCCACTCTCAATTCAGACCCAGAGCCAATAAAGGGGAACCCATCCCAGTTGAAACAAAGGTATGTGTAGCCCTTAGGATACTAGCTACAAGGACTTTTCAAAGAGCAACTGGGGACATGATGGGAGTCTCACAGGCATCAACATCCGGGGTACTCCACCAGTTCCTGGATGCCATGCTACCACATACCAGTGAGCACATATCTTTTCCCCTCAGACCTGAGGCGAGGGCCAACAATATGTAACACTTCTACCATGTAGCACATTACCCTGAGGTACTGGGTGCCATAGATTACACTCATGTATACATCAAGTCACCACGCTATGAGGATGGTAGAATCTAGGTCAGCTGCAAGGGATACCACTCCATGAACTGCCAGGTAGTGTGCAATGCCCAGGGGATTTATCATTAATGTGTGTGCTGGCAGCCCTGGCAGTTATCATGACTCCCATATCTGGCATGCATCACAGCTGTATCAGATGTTTTCTAGGGGGGACATCCCACATGGCCATTTACTGGGGGATGCTGGCTAAGCACTGGAACTGTGGATGATGACAGCCATCAGAAATGCACACACACTCATGGAAGAATGCCATAATGAGGCGCATGCACAAACTAGGAACATCATAGAGCATGTGTTTGGGCTTCTGAAGTTATGTTTTTGGTGCCTAGATATATCTGGTGGGGCCCTGCAGTATTCTACATTGCACATTATGTTCACAGTATGTGCCATGCTACACAATATGATCCTGAGGAAACAGCTGCAGCAGGATCAGCACAGGGAAGGGATACATAGTCCCTCACTACTGCCTAGGTCACCACAGCCACAGTCACAGGAGAACTCAAAGGAGGAACCTCCTGATTATGTTCCTACAGGCAGATGTAGGCATCCTTAGTACCCCCTGGCTTTGGCTAACAGACAATGCATAGCACATTCACTGACAACCTAGGACCCTAGGGACTGACACTTTACTCCTACTCACATACATATAGTAAAACTGTTGATACCAGGCAACACACACAACCTGTACCTATCCATGTGTTGGCTGTGTACTGCTTGCATCAGACAGAGTCAGCCTTGAACTACAGTTCTGTCAACTGTCCTTAACCTACGCACTACTTGTAAGAATTACTATAATATGGTATTGGATGTATGGATCTGCTGCATTTATGCAAGGAAATATAGTGGATATGTGGACAGAAGTAACATCCACATGGGCTAGAGATACCCAGTCCAATAGTATGTGTCCCTTAATAATCACTAGGCCTCGTGGTTGGAATATTCACTACATCAGTCAAGGGAGATGTTAAAGAGTGGGGTCACATGATATTTGGACTACTGACCATCCCAGAAGATCATGTGCTGTTATTCCCCCACCCCCAACACAGCAATGTTCCCATATAACTGCTTTAACAGTAAGTCAGCAGTGGTATATCACCAGACCAGACAATCTCAGGGCTGCAACATAGAACTCGATCACACATTGTGTGTCACACGTAAACAGGAATAACATCGTACATATTTATGCTGTTGATTGGGTGATGAATGACTCTTCTCTGTCTGGCAGCCTGTGTGGCTCAGTGGACTAGGGAAGTTAGCATGGGTGATGGTATTGATGCTTCTAATCTGGACGTATCCACATCTGCTGCATGTGAGGTATTATTATGTTGGTGTTTTCACTGACTGTCATTCTGTGTGTGGTGTGAAGTATCCACATCTGCTGCATGTGAGGTATTATTATGTTGGTGTTTTCACCGACTGTCAGTCTATGTGTGGTGAAACATTATGAACCTCAGTCACATATTAAGTACAGCAGACAGCTGTGGAATGCCGTGGACATATTGAGTGACGTGCAGTACTGCAGAAACAGGGGCAGATGTTAATGTCTGTAACACAAAATCCCAGACTGAAGTACAGGAGGTGTAGCCTGGAGTCACTTTATAAGTGCTGACAGTCCCACTAGGCATGCCCAGACACTTAGTTAAAATGAGCACAATTCTGTTGCCCCTCATCAAAATGACCTGTTATGTATAGATATGTCTATACACACAGACAAATATGTATATATATATATATATCTGTCTGTCACTATTTCTCTCACATACATAATATATCTAACTCTATGTAGTGTCAAATAGATATATACTGATATATAATATATATATATATATATATATATATATATGTGTGTGTGTGTGTAGCTATATATATATATATATATATATATATATATATATATATATATGTATATATTAAAATGATACATAGACTTTCTCCATATATCTACATAACACATATACATATCATACACACACGCAGCTACATTTATATATACATCTCTGTTATATACATAAATGTGTGTGTGGATGTCCATATTGTCCTACATAACCTCATAATGGTGAGTAAATCTGAACTGTCACACATCCATATTGTTGCTCAAAGGGTCCAAACTAGGGGCGCAACAATACATAACCCACTTACCTACAGACACCTGTGCCTCCTGGATGTCACCACGCAGACATACATGGGTGAGCAGGTGGTGTAATGTAGAAAATTTACAATGCATGCATGGACAGGGCACATTGTTCCTGCCCACAGGTTTGCCTGTTTAAGTGCAAACAGCCAAATATAGCCATACTGGTAACTGTACACACATAGCTAGGATAATAACAGTTATCCCACTGCTAGGATACTAAATGCAGATAACAGTACAAAGCAATATCATTCTGCAAGCCATGTATGCTATTCAACACAAGCCTAGTTTGTGTAATGCATAAGGACTGTGCCTGCAATCACATATAGAACCGACTTAACCTGTGCTGTGTGTGATAAGTGCTGTGAGCTATAGTGTGTAAGACTAGATAAGAAGGGGTTCTAATCTCACTCCAGATTACTTGATGCACCTGTGAGTGTGTGTGTGTGTGTGTGTGTGTGTGTGTGTGTGTGTGTGTGTGTGTGTGTGTGTGTGTGTGTGTGTGTGTGTGTGTGTGTGTGTATTCCCCTACAAAACTGACATGTCCACATGGGCTATCCTCCTGCAATGGTTATGCACTTTTTGGCCCTGTTACTTGGTACTGGCTTTCAAACTGCCCTCTTCTGTAAGGTCTGATGATGTCATCCACCTTAAGACTACCAGCTGACAGTATCATAGAAGATTTAAGCTGTGGCACATGCGATAATTGCTGTGAGCTATAGCGTATAAGACTAGATAAGCAGGGATTCTACTCTCACTCCAGGCTACTTGGTGCATGTGTATGTCAATATTACATAAATATGATCACCTTGGTAACTTAGAAATAGGTAGAGTTTTGAAGTATTCTATTTGTAGCGTGTGATGTGGCTCCTCAAAGGACTGACCACAGCAAAGCCTGCTGATGTCATCGAGCATAATATGTCCTAAACTGATAGTACTAGCAGACATGAGGTATGTTGCTTGCATCACGTACTGTGATCTGTAGTCTGTACCAGTACATAAGTAAGTGTTCTCATCTACATACAGCCAACTTGCACTACATGTATGCCTTGGCATGTCCTGTACACAGCGAATGGAAGTGGTGCTAGGCACAATGTAACCATGTTTGCATGTGAGCCTGTTAGAGCATTATACAACATGCTATGAAACCATAGGACATTTGAACTTCACTAGCATAATGGCCATACAGTCCTCACAATCATAGACATCTTTATACCCATAGTTTCAAAACAGTGTAAGAAACTTCTCTGTGTGGAAGATTTTCAGTCCATATACTTCTAGTTAATCATTTTATTTATTTATTTAACATTTGTTGACCGGGAAAGTCCGACTAGGTTCCACAGAGCCTGTTTTCAGTGGAGGCCTGGGGAGAAATGCTCCAGATGCATGTCTTTGGAATGTGGGAGGAAACCGGAGTACCCGGAGGAAACCCACGCGAACACAGGGAGAACATGCAAACTCCACACAGAAGGCACCCGAGCCGAGAATCGAACCAGAGAACCTCTTGCTGTGTGGTGACAACGTTAACCGCTGCACCACTGTGCCGCCCTATAATCACTGTATATTAATCAGATCAGACAATAGTAGTAGAAGTAGCGAACGTAAACTTGTCAAGTCAAAAAGTAATAATAGAAAATATATAATTCTACAGCATTGCTAAGTATTCGAAAGTAATCCAAGCAAGGCAGGCAGTCTGTTTCCAGTCAAAAATCCTTTATTAAGTACACAGACAAGCAATCCAAGTAAAACAAAAATAGAGTAATAATTTCCTCACAAGCTTTCTAAGTATATATATATATATATATATATATATATATATATATATATATATATATACTTTTTATCAGGCATGGGAGTGGTTTATTGTGCTGTAAAACAAAGTGTTATTGGTACACATGTTAAATTCACATCCCTTCCCCCATCAGTGTGACATTCGAGCTGGTCCTGCCCTACCTAGTAGCTGTCATAATAATATATAGCCCTAATATACTTTAATGGTACATCTTATTTAACCAAATTATTAAGTAGATTATTAAGTCCGTGATTTTATACAAGGCAATATACTACATGGCTGGAAATATATCAACCTTAGCTCATTTTGCGATCAAAAATTATATATAAATATATACATATACATTTTGCATGTAAAAATCAGTTTCTATTTTCATAACCTATTGTTAACAAAGATCGCTTTCGTCCTTCTAGACTTCTTCAGGTCTGTGTATAAGAACCCTAAAAACCTATATAATTGTATAATTAGTATTGTTATTACCATCATTTTGAATAAAGTGGAAAAAAAAAGAGAACCAGAAAAAAATAAAAATAAAAAAAATATATGTATGATGATGGAAACAAAATATACACTTACATTTCAAATGATTTAAAATGGTATTTAAAACCAATTTGTAGAAAAAAAATAAAATAAAATGCAATTAGTCATGTAAACAATGTGGCAATTTTTTAAGTTCCAGTGCACTTTTAATTGAACAGTAGTAGTTTAGTCCAGGCTTTCTAAAATAGTTCAGCTTTAATTGCCACATGAGTTCATGTTTCTCCAGAATATTTGGGATGTCTCCTTCAAGATCACCCATGTCTATGCGATCCAGGATCTGGAATTTAAAACCTGTGTGTCTTTTATGAAGAGAAAGGTGTTTGGCTAGTGCATTATTTTTACATCCAGAGCGGATTTCTGACAGATGACATGAAATCCTTCGCTTGAGTTTATTTACAGTCTTGCCCACATAGAATGTATCACATTCATAGCACTGTGCCCTGTAAATTACTTTTTTAGTGTTACAGTCACTCCCTGCACTGGTTTTAATGATCTTCTTTAAATAAGGGCAATAAAAACTATCACCTTGCTGTATAATTATACAAAATGTACAATTAGTTTCTTCAGGTCTAAAAACAAAAAAAAAATAATAATCCTTGTTTTCCCGCCTTCCTCGACTAGTTTAGATCAGTTTACAGGCATTGCTGTATTCTGGGCTGTGGTGTAGTCCTGTGTTGTCCATTACCTTACTTGGATAGAAGGAAGTTTCTTTGCTCACCAGTGGGAGTGGGGAGCCTTGAGCAGCCTACCTGTCCTTGGGGGAAGTGACCTCAGCACAAGAAGCTGTAGTAATTGGTTGTTTGGGACCATTTCTAGCTCTTTTGTAGTTCACTGTTTAAAATCCGCCTCTGGGCATTTTTTTCTGGCTATACTGCTCAGACAAGCTCCACGTGGGTTTACAGATTGGTCCTAGCAGCAGAGAACTCAGAAAAGTGACTACCTTCTGGATTTAAGTATCTTTGCTTTTTTTCACTTGAAATAGCTTCTGTAGCTTACCTTGAACTAGCCTGAACTGTTTTTTAACTGATTGCTGCATTATTTTAAAATCTGCACTTAAAGTTACATTTTGGTCGAATTTGATCAAAAGTTTGCTTGTTTGTTTGTTTAATTTAACTGTGGAGGCTGCCCACTAAAGTGTGCTAGCCTGTGTAACTAATTTATCACTGTTTCTGCATTTTCTGTGTGTTTCTACCAAAAAAAAAACAAAAAAATAATCCTTGTTTTCCCGCCTTCCTCGACTAGTTTAGACCAGTTTACAGGCATTGCTGTATTCTGGGCTGTGGTGTAGTTCTTGTGTTGTCCATTACCTTACTTGGATAGAAGGAAGTTTCTTTGCTCACCAGTGGGAGTGGGGAGCCTTGAGCAGCCTACCTGTTCTTGGGGGAAGTGACCTCAGCACAAGAAGCTGTAGTAATTGGTTGTTTGGGACCATGTCTAGCTCTTTTGTAGTTCACTGTTTAAAATCTGCCTCTGGGCATTTTTTTCTGGCTATACTGCTCAGACAAGCTCCACGTGGGTTTACAGAGTGGTCCTAGCAGCAGGGAACTCAGAAAAGCGACTACCTTCTGGATTTAAGTATCTTTGCTTTTTCACTTGAAATAGCTTCTGTAGCTTACCTTGAACTAGCCTGAACTGTTTTTTAACTGATTGCTGCATTATTTTAAAATCTGCACTTAAAGTTACATTTTGGTCGAATTTGATCGAAAGTTTGCTTGTTTGTTTGTTTAATTTAACTGTGGAGGCTGCCCACTAAAGTGTGCTAGCCTGTGTAACTAATTTATCACTGTTTCTACATTTTCTGTGTGTTTCTACCAAAAACAAAAACAAAAAAAATCCTTGTTTTCCCGCCTTCCTTGACTAGTTTAGACCAGTTTACAGGCATTGCTGTATTCTGGGCTGTGGTGTAGTTCCTGTGTTGTCCATTACCTTACTTGGATAGAAGGAAGTTTCTTTGCTCACCAGTGGGAGTGGGGAGCCTTGAGCAGCCTACCTGTCCTTGGGGGAAGTGACCTCAGCACAAGAAGCTGTAGTAATTGGTTGTTTGGGACCATTTCTAGCTCTTTTGTAGTTCACTGTTTAAAATCAGCCTCTGGGCGTTTTTTTTTTTTGGTTATACTGCTCAGACAAGCTCCACGTGGGTTTACAGAGTATTCCTAGCAGCAGGGAACTCAGAAAAGCGACTACCTTCTGGATTTAAGTATCTTTGCTTTTTTTTCACTTGAAATAGCTTTTGTAGCTTACCTTGAACTAGCCTGAACTGTTTTTTAACTGATTGCTGCATTATTTTAAAATCTGCACTTAAAGTTACATTTTAGTCAAATTTGATCGAAAGTTTGCTTGTTTGTTTGTTTAATTTAACTGTGGAGGCTGCCCACTAAAGTGTGCTAGCCTGTGTAACTAATTTATCACTGTTTCTGCATTTTCTGTGTGTTTCTACCAAAAAAACAAAAAATAATCCTTGTTTTCCCGCCTTCCTCGACTAGTTTAGACCAGTTTACAGGCATTGCTCTATTCTGGGCTGTGGTGTAGTTCCTGTGTTGTCCATTACCTTACTTGGATAGAAGGAAGTTTCTTTGCTCACCAGTGGGAGTGGGGAGCCTTGAGCAGCCTACCTGTCCTTGGGGGAAGTGACCTCAGCACAAGAAGCTGTAGTAATTGGTTGTTTGGGACCATTTCTAGCTCTTTTGTAGTTCACTGTTTAAAATCTGTGTTTGCACGGCTTTGCGCGGTTGTGCACATAGCGCAGCGCCGGTTAAACAAGGTTAAACTTTTTCTTGCTCCGCCAAGTCTGCTCTTCAAATTTTCCCTTAAGGAAGCTCTACTCTTAGTATAACCAGACTACTCACTGTATTATAAGCCTAGCACTTGTTCTCAATACTTCTCTACTAAGTAAGCACTCTCATACTAAGTAAAGCACTACATCTACTTACCACCCCTGTGAATATCCACTTCCCTTAAAGGTATACCACTCCCTTATACTGTTCTAGCATGTCGAGCGGTAGATTATTGGTGTCGTCTCCAGTTCAGCTGGTCAATCTGGGTATCTTGAGACAATGCTACAATTGTCTCATGTACACAGACAACCCTCTCCTCCTCCCAACAAACACAAATACATGTGAGAGATGCAACTATATAGCCAAACTGGAGGCTGAACTCTCTCAACTCAGGGCTGGCATGACCAGACAGGAGGAGATGGCAACCACACACACAACAATCCCAGTCTGACAAAGACCTACCACAACTGCAAACCAAACACATAAAAACACAGAGACATACTCGGAGGCTCTAATAAAAAACTTACCAAAACAACAGAGGCTCCCAAAGCAGACATCCAAAAATCCACCACCTCAAAACAAAACACATGCAACACATACTTCAATAAATCAGTGTGTCGACCAATCGCAGCCCTTAAGGCCAAACACCTTGCCTGATACACTAGTAATAGGTGACTCCATAGTCAGACACACTGATGTCCCACTGGCCAGGCTGAACAAGGAGAAGGTGACTGTGAGCTGTCTATCGGGAGCTAGGATCCGCCACATAACACACGCACTCAGGTCACTCCAAATCAAGTGCAAATATGACTCCGTCATTGTCCATGCTGGTGTGAATGACCTGAGACGTACCTCTCTGGACTACATGAAAAGAGACATAGAGGAGCTCTCCAATTATGTAGCCCAGGCTGGTATGACCCTGAGCCTGAGCAGCATCTTGCCCTTACCAAGAATGATACCACAATACAAAGACAAGATGATCAGCTTTAACAATTGGCTCAAGTACTGGTGTCATTCTAAGGGGATCCAATGTCTGTCTGCCTGGGATGATATGTTGGACAAGCCACGCTGCTTCGCAAGGGATGGCTTACACCTGTCACCACTGGGTTTCCGGATATTGGCTAAGGCTCTTGCCACCCCCATAGTGCCTTTTTAGGCAAGGCTCAAAAGACAAACCCACCTCCTTAGAAAACAAAAATGGAAAAAAATAAGGGTAATGCTGCTCAATGCCAGAAGTCTAAATCTCAATATGCAGGCACTTGATGCACTCCTCAGCATGGAGAACATCGACGTCTGTGCAGTAACTGAAACCTGGTTCAAGGCTCCTGAGAGCACCCCAGCGCTACCTGGCTATACCTCGTATCATGCTTTTCGGCCCCAAAACCCGGGCCGAACCACAAAGGGAGGGGGAGTGTCCATATTCATAAAGGACACCCACACCTCCAGGTTAGTAGCAACACATGAAGCATCAGAGACCATACAGGTGCAACTAACCCTAGGCAAAACTGCTATACAACTGGTAGCATGTTACAGACCACCCTGTCAATCTCAAGAACCCCACTCAGCCTTCCTGAAGACATTGGAGGATATGAATGTATCACAAAATACCATCATACTGGGAGACTTCAACTACCCAAACATAGATTGGGTACATTATTCTAGCCCTAATACCCTAGCCCAAAGGTTCCTGGAATTCATAAATTCAAATGCACTGGAACAACTAGTCACCTCTCCCACTAGGGGAGATAATATACTAGACCTGATCATCACAAACATGGGGACAAAATGCTCCACACGGAGTATACCCTCACTAGTGAGATCTGACCACAAATTAATCACCCTGGATATACATATCCCACCTCCACCCCAGCACAAAGACCACAGTGAAAAACTTCTCAAAAGCAGACTTCACTCTTCTTAAGACTGAGATGGTATACTTTAAGCCCACTGTGCCAGTGGATACCACATCCCACAATGCCGAATCCTTCACAAATGCTTTCTATGGACATCTCCAAGAATGCATGGATCATGCAATCCCAAACAAATCCAAGTCCCTCTCCACCAAATGTAAGCGTCCTGTCTGGTGGACCTCAGCCATAAACAAATTGTATAGCAAAAGAAGGAAGTTACTGCACGTCAGAGCGAAATCCCATGAAGGGAAGACATCTCTGATCAACATTAGCAGAAAACTACGTTCTCTCATAAAAACATCCAAGGCAAACTTTGAGAGAAAAATCGCTAAGGACACTAAAGATAACCACAAAACCTTCTTCAGCTATGTTAGAAACCTGGGCGGAAACCCTCAGATATGCTCAGAGTTGGTTCACAACAACAAAAAATACACTGAACCCACAGATATTGCTAACATTCTGGCTGACAGGTTCAGTGCAAACTTCTCCCCTCCTTCACCCCCAAAAGAAGAAATACTTATCCCAGCTGAATGTAATCTCCCTGTCATCTCAGATGTCCATGTGAAAACCGCCCTAAACAAAGCAAAAAACACAGCATCAATGGGACCTGACGGTACCCCGGGGTGCGTGTTACATGAACTCCAAGAGGAGCTAAACCCACACATAAAAATGCTATTTAACCTTAGCCTTACTTCAGGATATGTACCTGAACACTGGCGTACAGCAACAGTGGTCCCACTCCACAAGGGGGGTGCCTCTACAGACCCTGGAAACTACTGCCCCATAAGCTTAACTAGTCTGGTCTGCAAAGCTATGGAAAGAATCATTATGGAACTCATAAACAGAGACATAGGGGACCTACAGACACTTGACCCCACCCAGTTTGGCTTTGTAAAGGGCAGATCCTGCCTTTTAAACCTGGTTGACTTTTTCGAAACAGTCACTAGAGCCATTGATGAGGGCAAAGCAGTCCATACATCATACCTGGACTTGGCTAAGGCCTTCGACACAATACCTCAATCAGGCATCATAGATAAGCTAAACAGCTTAAAGGTAAACCCTTATGTCACTAGATGGGTTGCAAACTGGCTAAAGGACAGAACCCATAAAGTTAAAATCGCTGGAGCAATGTCAGACTCAAAGCCAGTCACAAGTGGTGTCCCACAGGGATCTGTCCTGGGACCCCTCTTGTTCGGCATTTATTTCTCAGATGTTAAAGTAAACATGGGAGGGCTGTGGCTGACAAAGTTTGCAGATGACTGCAAACTAGGCGCCATAGTCGATACACCAGCAGACACACACATCCTACAAAAAGGCCTCACTGAAACGGACAACTGGTGCCGTAGTCACGGCCTTAAACTAAATACCAAAAAATGTATAGTCATCCCTTTTGGAAAAAACAAAGTACCCACAAATTATCACATAGACAGCAACCCACTGAGTACGGAAAAAGTAATCAGAGACCTAGGGACCCAAGTAGACAGCGACCTCTCATTTGACACCCACGTTGCCAAAGTGGTTAGAAAAACATTCTACCTTGCACACCTCATCATGAAGGGATTCACATCCAGATCCAAGGATGTCATTGTACCCTATATTCCTCCCTCATCAGACCCATGATTGAGTACAATGCCCCATTTGGTATGTACCTCACCCGGCATTTGCAACAGCTGGAGAGACCACAAAAGTACCTCACCAAAAGGATCAAGGGTCTCCAACATATGTCTTATTCTGCCAGACTAAAGAAACTTCAGCTCTATTCAGTAGCATACCGCCTGCTCAGAGGTGATCTATGCCTGACGTACAAGGCCATGTCCAATCAGGATCTGATGGACATGCTCCACCTCAAAAAATCCAAATCCATCAGGACAACGAGAGCTAAAGACTTAACCCTCGGCACAAGTATGAATAGGACATGCTGGAGGGATAGATTCATAACCCAGAGGCTTCCCATGCTTTGGAACAGGATCCCAGTTCATATTAGGCAGAGCCCCTCACTGACTCTCTTCAAGAGAAATCTTGATGAGTGGATGGGAGATCGTAAGTTTACCCCAGGGGTCACATCTGTGTCACTGCTAGACAGGGGCACAGTAAATTAATTCTATTATATAAGGGGACCTTCATTGTGTCACTACTAGACAGAGGCACAGTATTCTAGATTTATTCTGTACATTTTTGTACCATTTCATGGGGTGGCAAAAGCCACATCACTATGGCTAGGCTTACAAATGCCCCAGGGCAGATAGCCTAGTACTATACTATGAAACTATGAAACTATGAAACATCTTTTAGTGTTTTTCTCACATGGTCTAGGTTTAAATTCAACAAAACTTCTAATATTCCTGGCCTTCCTATAAACAAATGGTGGGGCTTCACCTAAGATGTTAATCAGAAAAGGGTTTCCTGTGACAATGTCACAGTTTTCTTCAATAATATTTTTGATACTGTGATAATCCAAAGTGTATGTCAGTATGCAGCTATTTTTGCATTTGTTATTCTCTGTGGGATTACTTAACATTTTTCTACTGGGGAGGTTGAGTGAAGGTGCTTCAGTCCTTTTCAGTTTTATAATGGGTTCCAGGATGTTTTTTAACATCTGACTCTGCTTCTTTCTGCTTTAGCGTTTTTCTGTCTTCATGTTTTCTTCCCTTTCATTCATTCACACATTCATTTTCGAAATACTAGCTTTATATTATTAAGGAGCTCTTCACAGCAAGTGGCAGGCTTAAGACAGAAATGCATTTCTGGAATGGATACCAGTGCACCTAGGGATGCACACATATTTACACACACACACATAATCTTCATACTCATCAACTGGCAGTTTAGAGGACTGGGTATTCATTTAAGCGTAGCTTAGTCCAGAGAATAATGTTTATGATCTACTAATGAGTGCTATCCTGCAACCCTGAGTTTGATCCCTTTAGTCTCCTATTTAACTACTGTTGACTTTGAGCAAACCACTTAACCAGACAGTGCCCTAAGATTAACCCTGTAAAGAAACAGTTATTCCTAATGTGATTGCCTAATTAGAAATTAAAAAAGAAATGGAAATGCCAGTGAAACTTGTTAAGGACAAGCAGGTTTCACATAAAAGATACCTTTGCCAGGAAGTGAACCAAACAAAAGAGCACTCTGAGGCAGCAATGCTGGCAACTAATCTGGTGTGCCATCCCTTATGATATTTTGTCCTCATTATATGCTTCTCTCTAGCCAATGGTGCCACCTTGGCTGAAAAACATACTGTTTTGCCTTCATTTTGTCTTGCATATCTTTCTTTTTTTCCTCAAGAAAAAGTTATTAATGAGGTTATAGGTTCATAGGTTCATACTAGGCTATCTGCCCTAGGGCATTTATAAGCCTAGCCAGAGTGTGTTTGGCTTTCGCCACCCATTTTAAGTTAATTTTGCTATGCCCTTTTTCGAGGTTAGTATACTGTGCCTCTGTCTAACAGTGACACAGAAGTGATACCCGGGATAAACCTATGATCTCCCATCCACTCATAAAGATTCCTCTTGAAGAGAGTCAATGAGGGACTCTGCCTAACCTGGACTGGGATGAATATAAATTAATGACAAAAAGTTAATGACCATAAGTATGAATTTTACATTATTAAATAAAAACAAATATTTCATTGAACAATAAAAATAACAAGTATTTACAAGTTGTCTACACATATAAGAAGAATGTTATTTATAATCATCTTGTTAGTTATTATTTCAGTTTATGTTTCTTTAGTAATTATTTGTTGTTTGTTTAACAGTTTCTTAAGTTTAAGCCATGCCTTATGTGCTGATGTTGTTCTGGTTCTTCCTTTCATTGATAATATCTCTAGTTGACAAGCTTCGGTTGCAATGCTCATAAATTCCTACACTGAGGGTGTGGAGGTGTTTTCCAGTTTTTTCTAATTACTTTTCTCACAAAAGTCAAAAAGCTCCAAAGAAGAGGGTAATCATTTGTCTTGACTCATGATGAAATTGGTGTGTTGAAGAGTATTAAAGATTTGTTTAATGTAAAGTTATCAGTGAATATTGCCTGTAAGAATAAGTTAACCCCCGGGATTCATGAACCTTGCGCCAGGCGCCAGCATAGCGTCGGCGTTATAAAGCCAAATATGGCCACCGAGCGATTCAGGTATGAAGCAATCCCACGTGCACTACCGGCGTGCGCCGGACCTGCGCCGCCCCCGGCGTAGGTATGCTAATCACACTGTGTGCGGTATTGCACCATGCAAATGAAGGCAAATAGCGATTCACGAAGTGGGGCATGCGTAGCGTAAGAACGCAATGTAAACCGAAAAAAACAGTTTACATTTACCCAAACATGACCAAGGAGTAACGGAAGGCTGTCAACGTCAGGTATCATACAGGTGCAATATGCCAAAGGCGAAAGGCACCGAGAATGTCCAAAGAAAACATGCACAAACTGTAAATAATGACAAAGATGTCATGTATGTAGAAACCACAGCAGAACCCCTGGATATGTGTACAGAAGGTGCAAAGCAATGAAATAATATGACAATGTCCTAAAAGAGCTGTATAATACACATCAGCTGTACAGCCACCACACACCATAGTATGTATGGAAAGCCTCAACCCCAGCGCAAGGGTTGTCAAGGAGTGGTGGCAGTGTTCGGCGCCGTAACCATGTATTAGCAGTCAATGCCAAGCAAATGAGGCAGATAATAGTGAATCGCAAAGCTGGCGCCGGTGTAAGGATGGAGCAAACGGCGCAGCGGTACTACACCGAGGAGTGGCCTACACGAGATACATGTCAATCGCAGAGGGGTGTGCCACTGTAGGAGGAAGCATATTGGAGGCCAGCAAACCTGGGCTGTACAATGCACATCACAGCAGCGGGACCAGCGTGTGAGGAAATAGATGCGCTGAGAGCACATAATGCGAGCACAGATGCATGTGCACGAGGATGACTATGTTCCCCAACCCAGTCATGTGACAGCCTCCCCGTCAACAACCACGGATATAGGAAGGTAATGCGGAGAATATGAGGAAATGCGGAAGCAGTGTAATTGGAGCCGTAATGAGCAATCAACACCAATCAATCCAGGAAGGGCAAACGGCGGCAGCCGACAACTCTGTATGCAGACTCCTGCATAACGGGAAAAGGGAGGCATATGAATGCAAAGATAGTAGGGGATGTAGTAGAAATGCAAAGAACAAAGAACCGAAATAGCACAGCCAAGTACAGAGGTAGCATAACTGCGGCTGCAGATAAAATGCATCATATGCCATGTGCCTGCAGGATGCAGTAATGTAAGATGCAAAGCTAAGCCAATGCAGGCAACTGTAATGTAACACTAAAGGCAATACCGTTGCAGTTGCAACCGTAAAACACCGAAAATAATCCATGGATACGGCTGCACAGACACACCCAATGACATCACCGGGTATACAGCACAACAGTATAAAGTGTGAATGCACACAACACACAGCGATTTCCCAAACGCCGCACCGTAGGGTGTAAACACACGGGGAACTTTAATAGGTTCATAGGTTCATAGGTTCATACTAGGCTATCTGCCCGAGGGCATTTACAAGCCTAGCCCATCGTTTGTGGCTTACGCCACCCCTTTAGTATGGGGAACTATACCCATTATTTTGCTGTGCCTCTGTCGAGCAGTGACACTGAGGTAATCCCTGGGGTATATCTGCGATCTCCCATCCATTGGTCAAGATTTCTCTTGAACAAGGCCAGCGAGGTGCTCTGCCTCACATGTACCGGGATTTTGTTCCACAGCATAGGGAGTCTTTGGGTGATGAATCTATCCCTCCAGCACGTCCTATTAATAGCCGTGTCAAGGTTTAAGTCTCCCGCCCTTGTGGCTCTGATGGATCTAGATTTTTTAAGGTGAAGCATATTCATCAAATCTGGGTTTGACATGGCCTTGTATATTAGGCAAAGGTCACCTCTGAGCAAGCGGTAAGCGACTGAGTTCTTTCAATCGGGCAGCATAGGACAGATTTTTGAGACCCTTTATCCTTTTGGTGAGGAACTTTTGTGGCCTCTCCAGCTGCTGCAAGTGTCGGGTCAGATACATTCTGAATGGGGCATTGTACTCAATCATTGGTCTGATGAGTGATGAGTAAAGGGAGACTATGACCTCCCTTGATCTAGATGAGAATCCCTTCATGATAAGGTGGGCAATGTAGAAGGTCTTCCTAACTACTTTAGCTACATGGGTGTCGAATGACAGACTACTATCAACCTGGGTCCCCAGGTCCCTGATAACTTCTTCTGTGCTCAGTGGATTGCCACCTATTTGGTAGCTAGGGGTAACCTTGTTTTCCCGAAGGGTATGACTATGCATTTTTGGCATTTAACTTTAGGCCGTGGCTCTGGCACCAGTTATCCGTTTCTGTGAGACCCTTCTGAAGGATATCTGTGTCAGATGTGTTTTCTACTATGGCCCAGTTTGCAGTCATCTGCAAACTTTGTCAGCCATAACCCTCCTGTGTTTGCTTGTACTTGGAAAGTAGATGCCAAACAAGAGTGGGCCCAGGACTGAGCCCTGTGGGACACCACTTGTGACAGGCTTTGAGTCTGACATGGCGCCAGCAACTCTGACCTTGTGGGTTCTGTCACTCAGCCAGTTTGCAACCCATCTTGTGATGTATGGGTTGACATTTAAGCTGATGAGTTTTTCAATGATACCCGAGTGGGGTATTGTATCGAAGGCCTTAGCCAGATCGAGGTAGGCTGTATGGACTGCCTTTCCTCATCAATGGCTTTGGTGACTGTTTGAAAAAGTCAACCAAGTTTAAAAGGCATGATCTGCCTTTGACAAAGCCAAACTGGGTTGGATCCAAAGTCTGCAAATTCCCTATGTCTTTATTTATGAGGTCCATTATGATCCTCTCCATGGCTTTGCAGATAAGGCTTGTCAAGCTAATGGGCGGTAATTTCCAGGGTCGGTGGAGGCACCGCCTTTGTGAAGTGGTACCACAGTTGCAGTGCGCCACTCCTGGAGTGCGTATCCAGAGGTAAGACTTTGATTAAACAGCTGTCCTAGCTGTGGGTTTAATTCCTCATTGAGTTCATGGAGCACACAGCTGGGGACACCATCAGGTCCCATGGATGCTGTGTTTTTGCTTTGGAGAGAGCAGTCTTCACTTGGGCCCTGGAGATGTTTGGCGGGCTGCAATCGTTTGGTATAGATATCTCTCCTTTTCCGGGGGAGGGGCGGGCGAAGTTTGCACTGAACCTGTCAGCCAGTATGTTGGCAATGTCTGTAGGATCAGTAATCTTCACATCATTTTGAACTAGCTCTGAGCATATCTGGGAGTTTCCTCCCAGGTTTCTAACATAGCTAAGGAAGGCCTTATGATTGTCTTTTGAGTCTTTAGCTATTTTTCTCTCGAAATTTGCTTTGGATGATTTTATGAGAGCTCTTAGTTTTTTACTTATAGTGATCAAGGGTGTCTTACCTTTTAAGGATTTTGCTCTATCTTGTAGTAGCTTCCTCCTTTTGTTGTAGAGTTTGTTTATGGCTGGGGTCCACCAGACTGGACGCTTGCCTTTGGTACAAAGAGTCTTTGTTTTGCTTGGGATTGCCTTATCCATGCAGTCCTGCAGGTGCTGGTAGAAGGCATTTGTAAGTGATTCAGCGGCTTGAGTACTGTTTTCCGCCGGCTCGGGGCCTTAAAGGAGACCACACTAGTCTTTAGAAGTGTGAAGTCGGCTTTTGAGAAGTTCTTTACTGTGGTCTTTTTTATTTCAGGTAGGGGTGGGATGAGGACCTCCAGCGAGATTAGTTTGTGGTCTGATCTCACCAGTGAGGGTACACCTCCGGTGTTGAACATTGTGCTCCCATGTTCGTGATGATGAGATCAAGTATGTTATCTCCTCTTGTGGGGATGGTGACTAGTTGTTCCATGGCATTTGAGTTTATGAATTCCAGGAACTTTTGGGCTAGGGTGTTTGGGCTTGAGTAGTGTTCCCAGTCTATATTAGGGTAATTGAAGTCACCTAGTATGATGGTATTTGGTGATACATTTATCCCCTCTAGTGTTTTCAGGAAGGCCATGTGAGGTTCCTGAGTTTGTGAGGGTGGCCTGTAACATGCTACAATTTGCAGAGCAGTCTTGCCTATGGTTAATTGCACCTGGATGGTCTCCGATGCATGGCGCGTTGCCACCAGTCTTGTGGTGTGGGTGTCCTTGGTGAATATGGATACCCCCTCCTTTCTTGGTATTGTCTGGATTTTGGGACGGGCATGATATGAGGTAAAACCTGATAGCTGGGGTGCTCTCAGGAGCCTTGAACCAGGTTTCTGTCACAGCACAGACATCGATGTTCTCCATACTGAGAAGGGCCTCGAGTGCGTGCATTTTGAGATTTAGACTTCTGGCATTGAGCAGCATTACCCTTAGTTTTTTTCCTTTTTTGTGTTCTAGGGTGGTAGGTTTAGAATTTGAGCCTTGCCTAAAAAAGGCACTATGGGGGTGGCAAGAGCCTTTGCCAATATCCGGAATCCCAGGGGTGACAGGTGCAAGCTGTCCCTTGCGAAGCAGCGTGGCTTGTCCAGCATGTCATCCCAGGCAGACAGACACTGGATCCCCTATGAATGACACCAGTGTTTAAGCCAATTGTTAAAGCTAATATAATATGTATAAATATAATATGTATATGGTGGGTGCCGCTGTGGCCGTGATGCATAGGTATGTGGCAGAGACAGACGGAGTTGCGGAGGACGGTGCTGACAACTACCGTAGGCCTCACAGGAGAAGGAGAGTGTTCAGACCAAGGGTGACCTACCAGGGGCTGCAAGACCTGGAGATAGTAGAGCGCTACAGGGTGGACAGGGACACGTTACAGCAAATAGTGGAGCTGTGCCGGCCACGCCTGAGAACAAGAGACAACAGAGGGGAGCCCATCCCAGTGGACACAAAGGTATGTGTGAGCTTGTGAATACTGGCTACAGGTACCTTTCAAAGGCCAACCGGGGATATAATGGGTATCTCACAGGCATCAGCATCTAGGGTACTACACCAGTTCCTGGATGCCATGTTACGACATGCCCATGAGTATATAAACTTCCCCAGATCTCAGGAGGAGTTGGCTAGCAATATCGCCGCTTCCACCGTGTGGCACAATACCGGAGGTACTGGGTGCGATCGACTGCACGCACATAGAAATCAAGTCACCGCCTGGGGAGCAGGGTAGACGCTACATAAACCGCAAGGGATACCCCTCCATCAATTGCCAGGTCGTGTGCAATGCGCAGGGCATTATCATGGATGTGTGTGCTGGCAGCCCTGGAAGCTTCCATGACTCCCGCATCTGGCATGCCTCACAGCTGTATCAGGTATTCGCCAGGGGGGACATCACACAAGGTCACCTTGTGGGGGATGCTGGCTATGCACTGGAGCCGTGGCTGATGACACCCATCAGAAATGCACACACACACATGCAAGAACGCCATAATGAGGCACACGCACAAACCAGAATAATCATAGAGCGTGTGTTTGGGATGTTGAAATCACGTCCGGTGCTTGGATACATCCGGTGGAGCCTTGCAGTATTCTCCAGGCACATGTGCCCACATATTCATAGTATGTTGTATGCTACACAATATGATTCTGCGGAAACAGCTGCTGCAGGGACATAATGGTGTAGGGCCACCAAGCCCGCCACAACTGCCAAGGCAAGCACAGGCACAGGGCGTTCAGCGCCATGAACACGCTGTGCCAGCCCCAATAGGTAGACGGAGGCGTACCCAATATGCCTACACCCTGGCAAAGAGGGAACGCATAGCACATACTTTGACAGTGTAGGCCCCATGGACTGACACCTCCTTACCTGCACACACAGTGAAATGGATGCCACACAAACATGTCCGCCCGTAATGTGTACCGTATGGCGGACCTATGTGTGACTCCAATAAAGCGACCGCCCAAACACTGCACACCAAATAGCCAGCAGAGCATGGAACGCCAACACCTCACCGCGCCGGTTCTACAGCACACGGCGTAGCGTATGCCACTATCGCCAAGTCGACCACATATGTACTTATGTGCATACACAGATATGGAAATAGATATCAGTACACATGTAGAAATATATGTACGCATACACAGATATAAAGTACAACAGGTTAATATGGAACCCAGGGATTCAAGTTCACAGATAAGTAAGACGCGAAATCTCCACATAGTAAACATAGTGACCGACAACCCGATCATCCGGGAGGGTGGGCAGAGCAGGTAACGCCAGCCATGGAAATGTCAACCTGCATCAATACATATCCGCGTGTCGGGATGATCACCAGTCCACGGTACAGTAATGGGATATGTGCGTGTCATATCCATAGGATATGAGTGCGGAGATACACGCTGCCGCCGGCGATGCGGCCAACGTAGGTATTGTGTGCAACCGTCGGTGCGAAAGCGGCAAGCATACCAGTGAAGTGTACGTCATTATGAGGAACGTACCTCATTTGGGGTCTAAAACAGTTCATGTTCCTCGCAGTTCCTCAAAGTTCCACATTGAAAATGTCTGTCAAACATCCATTGTTAGGAATGTATTTAAATGACATCCTGGTAAATAGAAATTAATCATAGTAATTCATTAAAGGTTCTTCATTGTAAGTAAATCAGCATATTTTAACCATCCTATGACCTACTTAGCTGAAGTTGTTACTATGCCATTAGTATGTGTTCCGCATTATGCCCATTTGCTCCACATTACTAATGTGTGTGTTCCTCATTTTGGAAATAGAAGGTTGAGAGCCATGGCGGCAATATGTGTATGTGTGAGGTGAGGTTGTCGTGTGTTCCGCTGTGTGTGTGTAATGTGTGTGCCACTGTAAAATGTGTATGTAGGTGACATGTCACAGGCGGAGTGTAATAACATGCGTAGGCATACAGTACAGGAACCATAGGCGTATGTACAGCAGTACCCACAAAGTAGTACTGACATCTCCTCAGTGGCTATGTGCGTGGCGACGTAAAACGATGCAAAGCGGAAATGTCCCAGAATGTACCACAGGGCCATAGCCAACAGGAGATGCAAAGGACGCATGTACAAACCATGACCGTACGTATGGCGGCCATAAGGTAGACTCAACACGATACGTCGGCAACGTTACACAGCATCAGGCATGTACGGTGAAAATACGAATGTGCTATCCCGGCACCGATCGTGAACACTTACGGTCCCGTAAATACCGCTGTGTGTTCCACGACCGTTAAGTAAGCAAGCGGCACATGAATAGGAGGCTACCGGTAGCATACAGGCCGTCCCAAGTATAGGACAACAATCACCGTAACTATCAGTGACAAAATGCCAATGGATAGTAGGCACGGACGAACATCCGCAGATATATAACCGATGTGAAGGAGGAATACGTGCAGGAAGTACACATGCAGGCGATACCGACACCACACGACATCAACAAAACAAACATTCCCAGAACAACAGACAGGTAACCTGCAGCTCCCCAAGCAGGGATGGAGCACACACACAAGCATATCTTGTATGTATAAATGCAAGACCCACACGCCCTAGGCGTCACACACATCCGCAGATATAGCCCATCGCACATATCAAAGGGATAACAGCTAAAACCGTAGCAAAACATACAGGCAGTCAATGACAGCGGCATACCCGCAACAAGCCGCGTGGGAAACACTAGCAGCAGCTGATGCATCCTTGCATCCGTTGTGTACAGGAATATAACAGCTATGTTACACATCTGAATGCACAATGCCATCGACAGACGCCGCCAGGACACGGACACCCACATGTCAAACAGAATACCATACCCAACACACACAATCCACGGCTAACACCACAGCGTAATGTACCTGACACCACACATAGCGTATGCAGTCACACAAACATTATACAATACATACCATCCCCACGAAGGTAGTGCAAATAACTAACGGCCACATGAGGAATGAACCATGGCCTAGTTTCCGGTAACGTCTGAATGGAGGAGGATCACCAGTGATATGCATAAGTACACACCGAGGAACAGCTATTGGCGTGATGAACCCACATGCCTCAGGTGACGGCGAATAAAAGGAAGACTCCTGGATATTCAAACCGTATGTTCACAACGAACACAAACGCTATCGAAGAAAATAGTGAGAGGAAGATATTGACGAATACAGAAGCGAAGGCGGAAAGGTATGGCGAAGCCCGGAGATGTACTGATGTGTAACGCATGATACGTATGACTAATCTGCACTGTATGTGAGCGATGTGTAAGTAAAGATACCTGTCCATTAGGCAGAGAGTGGTGAAAGGTGGTCATGTAATGCTAAGCCGGAGCATACCAACGGCTGCGGACAACGTGTGCACAGCAGTCGGACACCATGTACACAGGCGTGATAACCCAAGGTCCGCCATAGGGATTCCAAACACAGAACAATGCCACCACCCGCCCGATGCTGTCAGTGGATATCGAACAATGAAGCCCCACAGCAGGGGATAGGCCATGTATGTATAGTGTCACAGCACACATGTGCATGGGCATATACCGTCGATGTCATACGGAATGTGCGCACGTATCCCACGCAGTAGGGGTGACTATGTCAATTATGTGTAATGCAAAGCTGTCATGATGGATATGTTCAGAAATCATAGACAGTATCACAGGCATAGCATGCATGATGGAGGGATGGCCTAATGTTATGTACATAAACAAGATATGTATGGCCTGCACATATGGGACAATGTAGTAGCAGAATAGGTACCCGAAATGGAGGGAACAGCAAGTAACCATGTCCAAATGTTCCGTAGCAGGTGCAATGTGTGCCACAATGATGTCTGGCAGGGCCGTGTGTAAACACATGTGCAATGTACACAGTAGTGTCACCCCCCCCATGGTAGTGTCCACCGAACGGCAGAAGTGGATGTCAACTGTATGTCTATACAGTACTTCCGCTGTGGTGGTACCATGGGTCTGTGTCACCCTACCAGCAAGGGAGCTATCACATGACTAGTGACACAGTGTGCCCCTGTGGGATGTGCACAGGACCTATGTCCCACAGCACGGTGTGTGTCCAGTCTGTGGATGTCACACAGATGCCCGGGCTGAGCAATGTGGCATGTGTGCACACATGCAGGACTGCTCCTCCCACCCTGCCCACTGCAAATGCCATGTAGGAGTACTACATGCATCAGTACTGCGGAGAACATGGCCCATGGCAGAGTAGATTACACCCCTGTGTTAGTGGTATGCAGGTGAGTACAGATGTGTTACATGACTGTCATTTGCATATGTAAACTGTCTGAGCCAGGTAGAGATCACAGCATGACTATACTGAGACATGTAACGTTGTATCCATTGTGTAAGGTATACCACACATGTGTTATTGTAACACTGCCCGCGTGTACATGTGTGTATGGCACAGGTACAAGGGCACCCAAGGTATCAGCTAGACATACGGTCCAGAAATGCGTGGTCCTGCACATGTGTACCCACGCCATGGTGGAATATGGCAACCACAGCACCATGTGGGGCATGTGTGTGTACATCAACCATGTACAACGTGATATGCATGTATAGGGACAGTATCCATGTGATACACACTGCATGACTGTCACTATGCAAAGGTGATGTGTATGCACTATGTGTGATTTAACTGATGCAATGATATCTACATGATATATCTGCCACACTGACACCTGTATGGTTGTTAGCAATATGAGTAGGATGAGCTAGAATGCTGCCAGGTATGTAGATGTGGTATATGTAGGCATGGACAATACTGTGTGACAGCAGGTAGTGTACGTATGCAAATACTGAGCATGAGGGGACACATGTCTGAGGACTGTGCAATGTCACACGTCCCTGACTTGTTGTAGTTAGCATGATATGCCTGCACCACTGTGTGACCTGTACAGGAGGCACATGGCGTAACATCCCGAGACATAGGGTACGATGTGATGCTGGATGTCTACATTGGCAATAGCATAAAGTGGAATGGCGCTGAAGGGCAAAGAGCGGATCATGTCTGATGTGATACCCTCTGTACCACCCCGACCACCCATGCAATAGTATGACAGGTGGCCAGCATGGGATGTGGTGTGCTGTGGTGCACATAAGCCCAACAAGGGTGCCAGTAAAGGCATGCAGGTAGTCAATGAGTGTGTGAAGCATGTATGTCAAGATGTGGCCCAGTGCCATACTGAATGGCCCAGTCATGGGTGTACAAATGCAGCCCCATACGTGCAATGCAGTACCACCCATGTGTAGTGTGATAGATGTGGTAGTGTGGTGGTCAGGGTACACAACGTACATGAATGGGCTAGCAGTCAATGCAGTGTGCTGCTGCAGAGACATGTAACAGCCAGGTTGGCGGGATACAACAACTACGGTGATTGGAGGTGACATTGGGACTGTGTTCCCGGACATAACATGTGCATGGCAGTACTATGTATGTGTCCACAGGGTTAATACAATGTCCAGCCAAGGATTGGAACCCTGTAGTGAGTGAGAGTGTGTATTGTTGGTAGGTACCCCATTGGCAGGCACGATGCCAGCAACATCTGTGTTGGCAATGCCTGCATGACTGTGGTATGCTGCATTGAATGTGGATGTAGTCAAACAGCAGAGACATACCACCACACTGCGTGAGGGCCCACACTGCAATGTCTGGCAGTCATGTGTAGGTAGCTAGCTGTGGAGTATGTGATGCACCATGAGGACACACCATGACTGTCAAGTGACACACCACACACAGGTGAACATAACTACCGTGCAACAGCCTGCACATGTGCCCATACAGCATGTGTGCATGGAACAGGAATACCACTGTGGCGTCTGTGAAAAGGCCAGTACCACCATGTCTCTGTGTGGAATAGCATGGTCCCTACCAGTGTGTAAATGTAGCAGAAGTACACTGTGATCAGTGTTGGCATAGGCACGTAGACTGTCCATCGTACGGGGTGCCATGCCATCAACTACCTCTGTCAGTGGATGTCAGTAATACCGGCTGTAGAGTGTATGTACCATGCATGCTGCTATGGTTGTGTGTTTAGGGTGTGGCTAGCAGGGATGAGAAGCATGGATGTTCAGCAAACAGAGGGGGGATGTGTGTAGGCATAGCACACAGACACATGGAGGTTTGGTGCATGCTGAGGGTAGTGTAGGTATGGTATGTGTCGTGTAATGTGTCACCCAGCTATGCGTACTGCATGGCTAAGCATGTGTGGGTACATGGGAGTCCATACTAGGGAAGGGCGTGTTGCTGTCAATACATAGCAGTAGCAACTGTCCTAGGTGCAATGTACAGTATGCCAACACGACCAGCATGTAACCTGTGGTGTACAGTGTATTCACTGTCGCGTGTCACAATGTGCGTGTCACACGAACATGGGTATCTGAACATGGATTACCTATGATGCAATGTGTCTTGGGAATATACAGTATGTGTGTAAATCACTGTGTGGTGTGGGAACCACCCACCCGTGTGTGTTGCAGTCCAGGTATGTGCCTGGGAGGTATGATCTGTGTACAATCTGGACTGGCAGGTGTGCCGTGTAGGGCATGGAGGCAGGTCCCAGGCACTGCAGATAAATGACATGTGTGCTGTACTGTGTGTGCAGTGCTTGTGTACAGCACAGTGGAGGGTGTAAGCATTGTCACACATCACTGCATGCTGTGCCTACCTGTGACAGCCCTGCGAGACAGACATGTGACACCGCTGCACAGGCAGCATAGCATGTGAAGATGTACATGTGGGCTGCACACCTTAGGCAGATGTCCACAGGTCATGTGTGCCACGGTAGTGTGGTTGAACACGGCTATCAGACTGGACAAACACTACATGCCTGCATAACTACAGTATGACCATAGTCAACAGTCCCAGTGACAGAGTAAGCCAATGTACACTATCCCTGCGTGCAGACCACTGGCTACTGGACACCTGGCTAGACACACACCTGGAGGGTTAATTCACCATTGAGCCATCACATGTCCCAGTCCATGTGGGCCGTACAATGTCATCACAGGGTGGTCACAATAGCAGGTGGCAAGGCAGACACGGTGTACCAGGTGATGTGTCATGTGTGCATATGTCGACTAGCACAGCCGTTCACATGTCTGCAACATACTGGTGCACGATGTATACTGTTACATGATGTATGGAACTGCACTGTCACCCACTACAGGGCCATCTGACACAGGTGTGTTGTGACAGGTGTAACCCATGTTTGCACAGGATACACACCGCTGTTGTAGGCAGCCATGCTGGTGGCTACCAGTGATATATGCAGTGGTCATACAGACATACCGTACACAGTGTTCATGCAGGAATGTCCATTGTCGTGGATGATGTGCTGCTATGTGAATGTAGGTGTGTGTTGTGAATGTTACACATCCAGAAGACACCATCTGGTGCAGTCATGGTTGTCAACACCAGTACACACATCCACAGCAGTCAGAACCCAGTCCTGACAATGTGTGTCAGTCACCCTTGTACTGTGTGACATACGTGCACATGGCGGAACACCTCCCACTGTCATGTAAGCTGGCTACATGATGGCTGGAATGTGCTGTAGAAATGTACAATGCTGGTAGCCCAATGAAGTACCTGGAATCAGACACAGTATGCTATGTCAGCCATGTAAACCATGCACAACAATGACCGCCCAACAGAGACAAACAATGCATTGACACATGGAACATGTGCACATGACAACCCCCAATGAGTTATGTTGCACATATTGATGTACAATTGTCATCTATGTCCATAGCATGGATGCAGACACACATACTCCACAGGTAGTACCATGTGATGTAGGTAGGGGCATTGCTCATGTACATGTCACAGTAGCTGTACAGACACATGTCCTGCATAGCCGTCATGTAGGGGTAGCTGTGGTATGTGACTGCTGGACATGCCCGTACAAATGACCATGTCCCACAGGAGATGTGTTATGTGTGTACCACATGTGACATGCTGACAACAAGCTGTGATGTGTACGGCTGCTGGTGTACCTGTGTGACATTGTCTGTGATGGGTGTAAAGGCATATAGTATCGTATTGCATGCCCACAAGCCCCACATAGGTGCATAGCCTGAACATACAATACAAGGAGAGTGTGGGATGATAGCAACCCACAGGAGGAGATGGGTATGGACGGCAGCCCACAACCACATGTGTGTGTACGGTGTTCACGTCCACGACACATGAGCATCTGAGAGGCTAGTGTTACAGCTGTACAGGGTTGCATGCATATATGTTCAGCAACATCCCTGTGTGTCCCACCACTGGCCCGTGGACCGATGGACACCAACCAAATGTGCAGATATGAGATGTGCACAGCACATCACAGATGCCTACTGTAGAACAGGCTTACCGTGTAGACATGTGCACAGTAGGTCTGCGCCAGCTGCAGTCAAACATGTAATGTGCTGAACCACACCAATAGTCCAGGCCATGCCACAGATGGACGTGCATGCATCTGTGTATGTATGGCTGTGAATGTGTCCGGCATAGCAATATAGCTGTGTCACCGTTGTGAACAACAATATGAATGGGTTATATGTGTGAGGGGTGCGTCATACGCGTATGGTTTGATCGACGATACCATCAGTGACCCTGCTATGTGAACATCCCTGTCCCCATACATGGATACCTATGCTGTGCCCAACACCACATTCACAGAGGGAGGGATGGCGGTGTGTAGTGCAGCAGCAGACATGGGGGTGGCAGCAGGCACTGGATGTACACATATGTGGTACCCACATCAGTGCAGGCAACCATCCATGTGCGGGATAGCGGTGTGTGTCCACATACAGCACTGTGTTGATCAATATCCCAGCACATAGCACCTGCCTGGGTTACAGTGTATGCATGGATGTGTGATACCTGCATGCACCAGACACACCCTCAGCAAGCAGCGTGCAGCATACCTTGCTTGAGGCCAGTGTCCACACCATGGCGATAGAAATGTTGAATGTCCATATACACATAGCAATGACATATGGAATGGACAGCCACCCTGCCAATATCGTAAACCCCCAGGTGGATCACAACCCAGTGCCATGTATGTGGCATACCCTGCCATACCATGCAGACCTGCACATATCACAGTCCTACATGGTGCAATGGACAAAAGGCACTCTCACTATCAACCATACACAGCAGTAATGTGGCGGTGATGCACCCTGTGGTGTCACAGGTGCTGTGTGATGCTCTGGACAATGTGTGTGTGTACATGCTATGCATGGCCTGTCCTGCTAATGTGTCATGGTTACACATTGCCCTATGTCTATCACATGTGCAACACAGGTGAGCTGTGGCAAGTTGTCCAACACCCATACAGTGCTGTGTGGATGTACATGGCACAACACATGCATGTGCAGGTGTCCATGTGTATGTGTACAGTGCCACTGCTGACGTTCACAATGGCTACAAACATGATGTGTACTGACATATACACAGCGTCCAGGTGAACAGCAGCACCGACGTCACATGGGGACCTATGCCAGTGATATGGACACAGGTGCAGCCAGGTACACATGTCCACAGCTGGCTAACATCTACATGGTGCGTGTACAGTGTGATGGGGTGGCAAACAGATATGATGTGACACCCACTGCTCAATGGTGTGAAGTCAACACATTGGCTGTGTCACTGCCACGATGCCTTTCACAGATTACTGTGCAGATGTCGTACTTGTCAAAGCAATGTATTTCCAACAGTATGCCAGCACAGCAGTATAAATGTGACCTGCCACCATCATTATGTCTTACAGATAATGCCATGTTCCCGGCTTCCCGCTTTCAGTCGACAGGAGGAGGAGGTGATCATCCCATACCTCCATACTAATCATGACGTCTTATTCAGTCATGTGCCACAGCAGGCACAGGAACGACAGGAGATGTGGGAGGAGATGTGCAGGAGGGTGAACAGCCTGGGCGGATACAACCGCACTTATCAGCAGATCCGCAGGCACTGCACAGACCTGATCCGGCATGCAAGACAGCGTGCGCTGCAATCGCCAGACAACAACGTGGGACAGGTGGTGGGCCACCAACCCAGCCCCACTCACAGCCACGGAGGAGCTCCTGGCCAGTCTGGGGACACCCACGGAACAACACGCAGAAACCCATGCGTCCATCGTGGAGGTGGGTGTCTCCGCAACTATGAGCTTGGAGCTGCATGGTAAGTCAGGGATGCATGTTTGTATGATAAGTGACGGGGGGTGGGTGTCATAGTACAACACATAATATAGCAATACATGCCAGGTATATGGCCACACAGGACATACTACAGTATGCTATGTTGTGTTAGCAGACATGTGCATAGCACATGCTAACTCACAGATGCATGATGTGACATGCACACTGCTGACTGTGGCGATAGTAATGGATAATGTGTATACCTTTGTGTCATCCCTTTACAGGTACGTCTGGCGTGCCGCAAACACATGGGTCTGTTGCAAGTAAGTCTGTTGCTAGTCAAAGGCATGATATGGTGTATTGATATTCCCCATGTGTCCAGGCATGACATGCACACCTGTGTGTGCCCCAGTCACGGTATACAGGTTGCACCACCCGACACACACACCACCCATGTACAGTAGATACGACCGTTAGCGTAGAGTGGCATGACACCACACGACCTATTGGTGTGTTACGTGCATTCAGCTATGCATACAATGGTGTAGGTGTTCCACAATGGCTGCATGTGTAGTATGCATCGGTATGCCTCTGCAGTATGCACACAGTACCACATAGTGAGCTGTGATCTTGCCAGAGCACAGGTGTTACCAATGTGACCTATGCCCCTGCATCGGGTGCACACGTTGTGACATGGCACATGCCATGTCCCATGCATGTGGATGTCTGGCTGCAACAGTTTCACACCATGACATGACCTATGCACGACATAGCAGACATCCACACTGTCTGCATATCTGTAGGGAATGTGACACCTTACACTAGTATGGTTGTATGTCACATGGGCCACCACAGGACCATGTGCACGATGTCCACCACACACAATTGTCAATGACCCAGACAGACAAGGCCATGGTCGATACCTACAGGCATGTTGCCACACAGTACATCCACAGTGGGTAGTCACCGTTGCACCCTGTACACACATAGTGGGCTCATCACTGTAGTGGCCCCCCTGGACATCTGATGTAGTACACCACTGACATGGAATGCCTCTCCACAGCTACTACAGGTGCCTCCAATATCCACCACATACGTGCTGCTGAGCGGATGAACCGACTTACAGACATGGCAATGTAATGCGTCCAGGTCACGCATCACACAGAAACATAACTGTGTCCTGCTACTGTGCAGTGGCACAGTGCCCGCACTCCACACTGTACAGCTATGTACACAGCTCACACCAACCGCACCTGCACAGACATCCCTGTTACCCATACATTGTATCTGTAGACTGTACACATAACACTGCACCATGACAGCCATTGTGATGTGCTGCATGCAGTGGGACACCATCGTCACATGTCCACATGATACCACACATGTATGCGGTGTACATGACATAGTGTCGGCAGACATGTGTACTGTCAACACACCTCTGGCCACACGGTGTATCACGGCGATGCATGCAAACTACCATGAATGTGTGTACTGCATGCCTACTAAAAAACACCTGCCTGTTGTACTGTTCCCACCAGGGCAGTGTGCATACTGCCACTAGGAATGTCTGGTCTACATTCACTGGTCTGTGGTGTGTGAATGCTGCATGCCACCTGCATTATCACATGCATGATGTCTGTGTGTGTGTGTGTGTGTGTGTGTGTGTGTGTGTGTGTGTGTGTGTGTGTGTGTGTGTGTGTGTGTATTGTAACTGACGGTATGCCTTTGTATTGACAGGTGCTGTAGGTGAGTTCCCCTCCTGCGGTCCAGCTGATGCTAGTGTCCCCACAGATACTAGTGGTGATGACCATGTGCATGAGGCACAGGCAGGGTCGTCACAGGCACACACTGTGCCATTGGAAAACATCACACTTACGTCCCCTTCATCCCTGAACACGGTTCGGATGCCGACACATACCCCAACACCGTTGCCCATAGATGACGGTCAGTCAGCGTCTGTTGGCACCGAGCAGGAATGTGTGGTGGCTGCAGAAGAGGTGTGGGTACACACGATGTTGCCAGTGTAATGACTGGTGCAGTGCCACGCAGGCATGTGGCAGGTGCTGCTCGTAGGGGGAGCACCGCTAGACATACACCTGCCGTACAGGGTGCAGCAGCTGGTATAACCAGACGCATGTTCCAGACTGTAATGGCGGCGCAGGCATGTGCCGAACGGCAGAACCAGGAAGGGCAGAGGCTGCAGAGGTCTGCAATCCGTTCCTTGAATGACAACATCCAGGCATTGGCGAATGCCCAACAGCATCTTGCCGATGTTCTGGATAGGAGATTGGGTGAGATGGCTGGTATCCTCGACCCAGGCATGGCCATCCTTGTGGGCTGTCCGTGCAGGAACACCAGGTAGGGGTGAGGCATAGGGCACGTGGGCGTAGGCCAGCAACACCACTTGGTGCAGGTCAGCGTGTGCATGCCACCTCCCATGCCCACCCACCCAGTGCTGGTAGCAGCAGCAGTGCAGCTGCTACTACACCGACCACACCAGGACAGAGCAGGCCACGTGGACGTGGCCCTGGATGGCCCCGGCGTGGGCACGTTTCCAGCGGACATGTGACATCGGAGAGTGGACTGTCTGTACCTACACCCGGTCGTGCCCGTGCGACCCCAGGCAGGCACGGGTCACGTTGCGGCAGGCGGACACAGTGAGCCGTAACACCTGCACTGTACAGTCTGGGGCTGCCAAGCATACCCCGTGTAGGCATCACAGATGACTGAACTGTGTACACACAAACCCACACACAGCAAACACGACTGTAGGGCTCCACCACACCCACATGCAATGTACACAGTCATGCCCAGTCAATGCACAGGCCCTTACACACACACATGATGTCATCCATTGGTACAGCCTATGCCTGTGGCACATATCACCCTGTGCATATGATGAAGTCTCTGCCGCATAACTGTGAGCTACACCATCAGTGCATGGTTATGCAAACATATTCTGATGCACAGGGTGGACAAGATAGTGAGAGGTGTATGTGATACCTGTGTCCGCATAGTACGTGATGTGTATGTTGTGGTGTGTGTGTATGGCTGGTGACAGGTGTGTATGTGATGTGGGTTGTGCACCGACATCATGCAGCAGACATACCATGCAGGACAGGTGCAGCATTCATTGATCTGTGTACACAGTATGTGTGGTGGTTACATGTGTAGCACCATGTTGGTTCAGTTAACCCGTATGACAATGATGGTGTACTTGCATGTGCCTACTGGGAGCACTGTAATTAGTTCCCCATGCATAGTCATGGGGTACCCACAGGCATGTCTGGCAACATCAGCATAGCACAGGTACCCGCACTCGGCATGGACCCCTACATAGGAACATAGGCGCACATGTACATAACAGGGTATGTGCCCTACGACATGTGTGGACCTAGCATGACTGTGTGTGGCTGCTAACACCCCTCAGGATGGGGATGCCACATCCATCAGTCCCCAGTCCCTCGTCCAGCACTGACACACAGATGATGCCTGGCGCATAACTATATCCACACATCCACACGTCATTATTACTCCTGGACGAAGGCAGTCAGTGCCTTTCCTTCACATGGGCTGGCACTCCTCTACGTGTTGTAGGGGGTCTCCGGCCGTTGACCCTGTTCCCCCAGCACGTCACACTCATCTTTGTGGTGATGTGTGTGATAGTTGCTTCTGTGCCCGTGTTTGCCTGGAGCCTAGGAAGTGGAATATGCCCATGTCACCCAGGTCAGACATGGCCGTGTATGCCAGGCACAGATCACCACAGAGCAGATGTGCTGTGAAGGTTTACAGCCGGAGTCCCCTTGGTCGTGCAGCTTGTGACACATGTCCTAGCACCGTCATCCCTGCCTTGTGTAACGTTTGCAGTCCTTCCGAGTGCTGCAGGCGTCAGGTTAGCTACAGGCCAGATGTGCCAATGTACGCAGTCATTGCTCTGGTGTGTGATGTGTACAGGGGTACAATGAACACCCCTGATGTCGATGCGATTCCTTCCAGACCAGGAGGCCACAGTGGAATGTCTTCACACCCACATTGCCATTGTGTGTGTTGACAGATGGTAACGACAGGTGTCATAGCCATTTCCATGAACATGTCCACCATCTGGAATGGCTTACCACCTACATGTGACATTGGGCCGAACATGTCCTTCACACTGGGTAGGTCTGCACCTTCTCTGGCATGTAGTAGCAGGCCATGGCTCTGGCACCAGTTATCCATGTCTATGACGCCCTAGGTGGATGTCCGTGTCACATGGGGTGTTGGGTATGGTGGCCGGTGCGTAGTCATCTGCATACCTTGTCTGCCACAATCCCCCTATGATTGCATGCACATTGGAAGGTCGAATGCCATATGGCAGGGGCCCAGGACTGAGCCCTGTGGGCCTCCACTGGAGACCAGATATGAGTGTGACAAGGCACCAGGAACACCAACCCTGTGTGGTGTGACCTCCAACCTTTCTGAGAAGCATCGGGTGACATATGTCCACACATGTATGCTGGCGAGCCTTTCCATGAGTCCCATGTGTAGTGTGCTCTGAACGCTCCCACCAGGTCATGGTACTGTGTGCAAACCCACGTATCCCCATCAATGGCCTTGGTGACCACTCCAGACAGGACGAGCAGGTTCAGGAGGCAGGATCCGCCCTTGACTATGTTGTTCTGGGTATGTTCCGGTATTGGCTGTACACCGCTGTCTGTATCCATGGGCACCTGTATGGACCTCCCCACAGCTTTTCAGACAAGGCTTGTCAAGCGGATAGGGTGTGGCTGTCTACAGTCCATAAGAGCACTACCCTGGCATAGTGGGACCACAGATGCCATATGCCATCCATTGGGGACATAGCCCATAGTAAGGCTAACATGACACAGTGGCCGCATGTGTGGGCCGAGGTCCTCAATGAGGATGGGTAGCACACAGCCAGGGACACCATCAGTGCCCATTGGTGCTGTGTCAACCGCCATAGAGATATGGGATCACTCCAGGCCATATGAGATGTTTGGGAGGCTACACTCTTGTGGGATGGATATGTCCCCTCTTGCGGGTGGGATGTATGCATGGAACATGTCCGCTGGTTTGCAGACAATGTCTGTGGGTGCAGTGACCGTTGTACCATTCTGGACCATTTCCAGCCAAGTCTGTGTGCCCCCAACCATGTCCTTACCACAGTTAAGGAAGGCCTTATGGTTGTCTCATGTGCCCTCTGCAGTACCACTCCCACAAGCGGCCGTGGATGATTGTATGTGTGGCCGTATGGTGACGCCGGTATGAATGGGAGATGGTTTCCCTGGTATTGACATTGCTCTGTCATGTATTAGCTCCAACTGTTGATGTACAGCTAGTCAGTGGCTGGGGTCCACCACACCATGTGCCTACCTGTGGTGGACAAGGTCCTGATGTTATCATGTTTGCCTGTTGCAGACATGCATGTGGGTGCTCAGAGAATGCATTCGTTAGGCGGTTGCCGGTCTGGCCTGGTTTCAACACTGGCATGGAGGACTTGTAGGGTACCACACCGGTCGTATGATGTGTGTGGTTTGTTGTGGAGAGGTCATCACTTAGGTCCCCCATGCCGGTGTTGGTTACAGGATGTGGATGACCAGTGGATCCACTATACGGTCTGGCATCACCATTGAGGGCTGTACATCCTGTGTGGGGCATATCCTCACCATGTGTGATGGGCAGAACTGTCAGACATCCCCCCCTAGTATGTATGGTGCATGGCTGTTTAACAGTGGCCAGGTGTGAGAACACCTGTGACTGGTGGCGTAGTGTGTTGTGCCATGGCTAATGTTCCCAGTCTATGTATGGGTGGTTCATGTCACCCAATACGGTGCTGTTGTGAGAGCATGCCCACTCACCAGTGTCCTCAGGACATCTGTGCAGGTAGCCTGTGTTTGGGAGGGTTGTCTGTAGCATGCAACAAACTGTAGGCCAGTCCTACACATGGTTAATTGCACCTAGATATTCCCCGCTGCAACGGCCATGTCTGTGGCATGGCCGGTGCTGTTGTGTGGCTGGACACACACGACGGTCCACATTCCGCCACCCATGCCGCCGCACCATGTGTATGCATGTCTGCTCTGTGCCGACTCTAAGTGTCTGAGCATGCCCAGTAGGCAGCTGTGTAGATAGACACACAGCAGAGTGCACACCGCGTCGACTGCAGTTATACCCGGGTGCATGCTTGTATCCCTTCGCAACGGCCACGCCTGTGGCATGGCCAGGTTTCTGTTGTGTGGCTGGACACACGACGGTCCACATTCCGCCACCCATGCCGTCGCACCATGTGTATGCATGTCTGCTCTGTGCCGAGTCTAAGTGTCTGAGCATGCCCAGTAGGCAGTGATGTACTGATCAGTAGTTACTTGGTATTCCCGACTGCAGCACTAACGTGTTACTGTATGGCGACCTTGGGATGGTAACAGGCTGCGTGACTGCGCACTCTGACCTAACTCCCGATCGGGCGCATTGCCTCTGCAAATGATACCACCCACGTAGGGGTATGCCTCCTGACAGCGCTCTGCTCAATAAACTCGGTAGCGCGTTCTGTAAATGCTTCATACTGTAGTGTGTTCATGTAGATAGGCGTAGGTTCGTCTCCCGTCCCTTCCGTGTGTGTGTGTGTGTGTGTGTGTGTGTGTGTGTCTCTGTGTGTGTGTGTTTCCAGCTGCCTCTGCGAATGAACATGCTTTTAGACGCTCCGCAACACATACCTTGGCTATTGCCAACTATTGTCTTGCGGGTGACGTCACCAGCCTACAAGTATGCCTCTGACATCGCTCTCTTCAGTAAACTCAGTAGCGCATTCTGTAAATGCTTCATACTGTAGTAAGTTCATGTAGATAGGTGTAGGTTCGTCTCCCGTCCCTTCCGTGTGTGTGTGTGTGTGTGTGTGTGTGTTTCCAGCTGCCTCTGCGAATGAACATGCTTTTAGACGCTCTGCAACACATACCTTGGCTATTGCCAACTATTGTCTTGCGGGTGACGTCACCAGCCTACAAGTATGCCTCTGACATCGCTCTCTTCAGTAAACTCGGTAGCGCGTTCTGTAAATGCTTCATACTGTAGTAAGTTCATGTAGATAGGCATAGGTTCGTCTCCCTTCCGTGTGTGTGTGTGTGTGTTTCCAGCTGCCTCTGCGAATGAACATGCTTTTAGATGCTCCGCAACACATACCTTGACTATTGCCAACTATTGTCTTGCGGGTGACGTCACCAGCCTACAAGTATGCCTCTGACATCGCTCTCTTCTGTAAATGCTTCATACTGTAGTAAGTTCATGTAGATAGGCGTAGGTTCGTCCCTTCCGTGTGTGTGTGTGTGTGTGTGTTTCCAGCTGCCTCTGCGAATGAACATGCTTTTAGACGCTCCGCAACACATACCTTGGCTATTGCCAACTATTGTCTTATGGTGACGTCACCAGCCTACAAGTATGCCTCTGACATCGCTCTCTTCAGTAAACTCGGTAGCGCGTTCTGTAAATGCTTCATACTGTAGTAAGTTCATGTAGATAGGCGTAGGTTCGTCTCCCGTCCCTTGTGTGTGTGTGTGTGTGTGTGTTTCCAGCTGCCTCTGCGAATGAACATGCTTTTAGACGCTCCACAACACATACCTTGGCTATTGCCAACTATTGTCTTGCGGGTGACGTCACCAGCCTACAAGTATGCCTCTGACATTGCTCTCTTCAGTAAACTCGGTAGCGCGTTCTGTAAATGCTTCATACTGTAGTAAGTTCATGTAGATAGGCGTAGGTTCGTCTCCCGTCCCTTCCGTGTGTGTGTGTGTGTGTGTGTGTGTGTTTCCAGCTGCCTCTGTGAATGAACATGCTTTTAGACGCTCCGCAACACATACCTTAGCTATTGCCAACTATTGTCTTGCGGGTGACGTCACCAGCCTACAAGTATGCCTCTGACATCGCTCTTCAGTATACTCGCTAGCCCGTTCTGTAAATGCTTCATACTGTGGTATGTTCATGTAGATAGGCGTAGGTTCGTCTCCCTTCCATGTGTGTGTGTGTGTGTGTGTGTGTGTGTTTCCAGCTGCCTCTGCGAATGAACATGCTTTTAGACGCTCAGCAACACATACCTTGTCTATTGCCAACTATTGTCTTCGGTGACGTCACCAGCCTACAAGTATGCCTCTGACATCGCTCTCTTCAGTAAACTCGGTAGCGCATTCTGTAAATGCTTCATACTGTAGTAAGTTCATGTAGATAGGCGTAGGTTCGTCTCCCGTCCCTTCCGTGTGTGTGTGTGTGTGTGTGTGTGTTTCCAGCTGCCTCTGCGAATGAACATGCTTTTAGATGCTCCGCAACACATACCTTGGCTATTGCCAGCTATTGTCTGGCGGGTGACATCACCAGCCTACAAGTATGCCTCTGACATCGCTCTCTTCAGTAAACTCGGTAGCGCGTTCTGTAAATGCTTCATACTGTAGTGAGTTCATGTAGATAGGCGTAGGTTCATCTCCCGTCCCTTCCGTGTGTGTGTGTGTTTCCATTATTTCACAACTTCTTCTGAAAAAGCAAATTCTTAAACTGTTCACAATCAACAATGTGATATTTAAAATCTTGTTAAGACTCACATTGTTGATTGTGAACATTCTTAGACTTTGCTTTTTCTGCAACCGTGGAAACAACAAAACGTTGCATGTTTTAATAAACTGTTTAAATGTTACGAAGACTTGTGTTGTGTCGAACTACGGGGACTATTCTTGCCGCAGGTTGCTGGTTTGTTTGTGTTTCATAGTACAATATCATGTAATACGTGTGTTCATAGTATGCTTTCTGTGATGTTGACATGTGTGTGTTTCGTTAGCAGTGTCTGTGCTTTCTATGCTGTGGCTACATGTTCATTGTTCGCATAGAAAGTGACAAATGGAAGTGTAAGGGTGGACATTTAATGCTTGGATACTTCCATGTTATGTGTAAGTCTCACGGGGCCTACGGGTGATAGCATACATGTCTATGAAGTACCTTTGGATACCATATGCGTGTCATGGACTAAAATGTTTAAGTTGACTGTTCCATCTACCTATGTGTGACATGGTTTGTGGCCATAGGGTGCCAGCAAGTCTTTCCTGTTCATTGGGTGTTTGCCATGGTCTATTGACATCAATCCTATTAATTCACCGAAGGATGTCTTTCATTGGTGGGAACGCCATAGTTTGACCATCGTATGTCATTCCCAGCAGACGTTGAGATTGTGCCATTGGTATGTTTACACAGGTCACCCATCTGTTCCACTGTATGGAAGCGTGTGATCCCCATTGATGTGCTGGCAGATTGAGTGCTGTGTACGCGGGTATCTGCCCAGCGGTCTGGCTTTGTATGGGGAGTGTCTACTGTAGTCCCTATCTGTATTTCCTGGGTTATGCCTTGCAACAGCTGTGGGATTCCCCCAGGTTTGCAGCTATGGGTGCCATCTTGGCCGTACGTTTGTCCATCCATGGGAACTGCCTACTGGACACTAGTATAGGGCTGTAAACATGTCACAGCTGCATTCTCCATTTCCGGTGGATGATCGGCATTATTATTGCGGAGTAACGCATATGCCATGGCCACGTCCCGCACACGGGCGGGACAACGAATCATCTGCCAATCCACACCGACACCCATTATTGCATACCCACGATCCCATGTCTGCAACCCTCGACAGTACCCCTTGCACACCCTTCATGTGTGCAGAAATGGGATGTGAACGCACGTGTATGGACGCAGCAGCCTGGGAGTCCTATTCATATGTCCTGCATTTCATGGACGGTTGTCATCACCCTTGAAGACGCTTGTGGTGCATATATCTACCTGTGCCGTAGTCACGGCTGTCACCTCTTCTGGTTCACACTATGCTGCCCACACTTACTTAAGGAGAAATTTTGGGTCCTGCAATGGACACCGATGTGCATATGTAAAGTGTAGAACATGTTGGACTGTGTCCATTTGGCCAGTGGGTTTGACTGCCGCCGTATGTTCCCCAGTCCCGGATGTCTGTCTGCCTACCCATATTATGTAGTGCTACGGAACCCGTGTCCTTCCACAATTTACCCATATGGTGTTACTGTAGTACTGCAGGTTGGCAACTGCTTTAAGTAATCCTCAGAGGTACCATTGTGAACTATCCGCCACTGTATTGTCATTATAACACAGCCGGTACATGTAGAACCTATTTATTCATGACAGTATGTTATTTATGTGGGAACGCCATATTTTAACCATAGTATGACCTTCCTAGTTGACGTTGTTGGTGTGCCATTAATATGTGTTCCACAGGTCGCCCGTATGTTCCGCCCGAGTGCAAGCGGGTGATCCCCACATACTTGCTAGCACCTTGGCTGCTGTGTACGCGGGATTCGCCGGCAGGATGGATGTCTACGGGTGTGTCTACTGTTGTTTCCATCTGTATTTCCTGTGTTATGCCTTACTACGGCTGTGTGATTACACCAGGTTTGCTATTATGGGTGCCATCTTGTCCAGACGTTTGTCCATCCTTGGGAAATGCCTACTGGACACTGGTGTAGGGCTGTACCCATTTCACAGCTGCATGTAGCATTCTCCGGTGGATGGTTGTCAGTATTGGTGGGTGGTAAGGCATGTTCTGTACCCACATCCCTCCCACGGTGCGGGACAATGGATCATCTGCCAATCATCTCCAACACCCATTTCTGCATACCCACGATCCCATGGCTGCAACCCTCGACAGTACCCATAGCAAATCCTCCATGTGTGCTGGAATGGGATGTGGACGCACATCTGTGGACTCGACAATCTGTGGATTTCTGTGCATATGTCCCGCATTTCATGGACAGTTGTCATCAACCTTGAACATGCTGGCGGTGCATATATGTAGCTGTGCCGTAGTCACGGCTGTAGTTCATCTTGGTCTTCCGCTTGCACCCAGTTGGCGTTGCAAAAGGAAAAATTTTTGGGTCCTACAATGGACACAAATGTGCATATGTAAAATGTAGAACATGTTGGGCTGTGTCCATCTGGCCAGTGGTTGTGACCGCTGCTGTATGTTCCTCACTCGCGGATGTCTGTTTGACTACACATATTATGTTGTGCTACGAAACCCATGTTCTACTACGATTAACCCAAATGGTATTGATGTAATGCTGCAGGTTGGCAAGTGCTTTAAGTAATCCTCAGAAGGCCCAGTAGGACATATACGCCACTGTATTGTCAATATAAAACAGACAGAACATGCATACCCTATTTATTCATTGAAGCATGTTCGTTATATGCTGGAACGCTAGTGTTGAAACATCGTATGACCTTCGTAGTTGAGGTTGTTAGTATGCCATTAGTATGTGTTCCACAGGTCGCCCATTTGTTCCAGTATGGAAGCGAGTGATCCTCATGTTGTTGCTGGCAGATCGAGTGCTGTGTACGCCGGTATTCGCACGGCAGTCTGACTTTGTATGGGGAGTGTCTACTGTAGTCCCTAATGTATTTCCTGTGTTATGCCTTACTGCAGCTGTGTAATTCCACCAGGTGTCCAGTTATAGGTGCCATCTTGGTCGTACACTTGTCCATCCATGGGAATTGCCTACTGGACACTGATGTAGGGCTGAACACATTTTACACCTGCTTTTAGCATTACCCAGTGGATGCTTTGCATCCTTAGTGGGGACTAAGGCACGTGCTATACCCACAGCCCTCCCACGGGGCGGGACAACGGATTATCTGCCAAACAACACCGAGCCCCATTTTGCATACCCAGGATCCCATGGCTGCAAACCCCCATGGTACGCATTACACATCCTTCATGTGTGCGGGACTGGGATGTGGACGCACTTCTATGGACACGACAATCTGGGGATTTCTGTTCATATGCCCTGCATTTCATGGTCAGGTATCATCAACCTTAAACACGCTGGTGGTGCATGTCTAGCTGTGCCGTAGTCACGGCTGACACTCTGTCTGGCCGATCACAATGAGTCGAAGGTGTAAACGCAACTATTTTTGGAGTCCTACAATGGACACCGATGTGCATATGTAAAGTGTAGAACGTGTTGGACTGTCACCATCTGGCCAGTGGTTTTGACTGCCGCTGTATGTTCCCCAATCGTGGATGTCTGCTTGACTAGCCATATTATGTATTACTTGGCCTATCTATATCCACGTGCCAGTAAGCGGAAATACAGCAAACCTTGCGTCCTGCCCATCTTCATAAATGACATTATTGAACATATATCGGCCAAAACAGACAATGACAAAAACGATAGACTCCACAGTCAAACGATACTGAGCTCTTTCACCTACTAACATGGGGCATCGTGCCAGCACGAAATGCATTACATAGTTGTCCCTTATACACTTCCTTCAGAGTCAGTTTAAAGTCAAATAATCAATAAACCTGCTCATAGTTAAGTGGACAGTGCTACAAGTCTTGATTATAACGTGACATATACAAATCAGTGTTGCATACATTACTTCATGGAAACAGTAATACGACAACAATGTGTTAATATACATACAATATTGGTCAATACAATCAGTATCTTGAAACATAGTTGATAATTGTTGTGAGTAAACCTTAGAATGTAGTGTGTTGATCAGGATATTTTATATCAATGTGTATAATTGTAGCATTACGATTCCAAAGCATGGAATCAGTAAGTACTATTTAAGCATATATTTTACAATTATGAATGTAAATGAGTGGAGGACACATCCTTAACCTTCCCTGCTTCCAGTGGATCACACACGCACACGCACACTCGCATTTTCTAATTGTGGGTTACGCGCAGGCGCACATGCATATCTGTATTCTGTTTATATATGTTTACTGGGTCTGTGTGGTTACGTGTTTTGTGTTAGTTGTGACTATTCCGGTAACATATGTCTGATCCGGTTGACGGACGTGTGCAGAACGCACTTACAACTTTATACATGTAACAGTCTTTGCAGCATGGACGCACGCATTACACGTTCACATCTATATGTTCCATAGTCGTAATTCAAACGTGACTGCATTCACGTTTGCCAGTTACTGTGACCACTACACGTTAGCTGTTCGGTGTCATTAATATGCATACCCATGGTACTTAAGTACATTTACATACCCCCCCCGCACTCACACACGTCACAGGCATCCATTCTCCTGCTGGGAAAGGTGCGGTACTGCATGTTAAACATTCCTTATTATCCCTTGCTCATGGCCCAGGATGCATATGTCGTGAACGCAGGGATGTTCAGATGACAGGTGCTTATATCCCCTATGCATACAGGCCTTCGATTGTCAGGGTGTTGCTGTGGTGCTTTGGGTTTGGTCTTGTCCGCCCAGTGTACGGAACTGCCCTGACCGTGTACGAATGTTAGATGAGTCACATGGGCACGTTTTGTCCATGTCTATGGTACCATGTCACCCCCCCCCCAATTATTCATAACCGTGTGCGCCGATTGGCCGGTGTACCCATTGTAGATCTTGTTATACTAATTGCAGACGGTCTGGTCGAACGGACCTATTTCCATTACTAACCCTCGGTATGTATGACCTGTGTCGCAATATTACATGGGTTTACCATTGCATGACGGCTTTCACTGAGCCACAGACATGTCCGTTGCTTGGTTTGGGCCGGTTCTGCTGTGCTACACACATTTAACATGGCGGAACAGGTTGAACAGCTCAGCCACGGGGACATCGGGTTCTCCGTCGCTGTTTAGTATTGTATCGCTATGTGGAGTTTGTTTCACAAAGCGAGACAATGTCGACATTGGTAACGGACATCTCACGCAGTACGTCCGCACCACCCGGGTGACGTATGTCTGCGTTTGGGCAGCGGACAGGCATTATGCTGTGCCATTATGTCTGGGAATATATGGTTTCTTGCCATAGATGATATGCCATACTAGCAATGACCCGCGTCCGGGTGTGGGTACTGCTGTATTACCCATGGGAAGAGTGGCCTTAGGTTAAGTGGTGCCCTAGACAGAAGTTGCCACCGCAACATCACCCGCTACCCCCCTCCTGGTCTACCTACACCAAACAAAGTCTGGAAAGGTGCCCCGAGTAGAGCAACACCCTAGACGGCTGCCTACTTGGCCTATGCCTAAGGCCGGCTATGTGTGTGGTCCCTCGGGCATCGGACTCGAGGAACGCCACGTCTGCCGTGGGTATGTCCAGCATTACCCACATCCAGCCGTGGTGTATTGCCATGATGTTCCATGTGTACAGTGGTGCCGGTTACCATACATATGCCTTTCTCAAAAGCCGATTTCACACTTCTGAACACTACTGTGGTCTCCTTTAAGGCCCCTGAGCCAGTGGTGAACATCACTCAAACCGCTGAATCACGTACATATGCCTTCCACCAGCACCTACAGGACTGCATGGATCAGGCAATCCCATACAAAACTGAGACTCTTTGTACCACAGACAAGCATGCAGCCTGGTGGACCCCAGCCATGAACAAGCTCTACAACGACAGGAGGTAGATACTACAAGTTAAAGCGGAATACTTGTAAGGTAACACACCCTTGCTCATTATATGTGAAGAACTACAAGCTGTCATGAAATCATCTAGGGGAAATTCAACAGAGAAATTAACAAGGACTCAACAGACATTCATAAGTCCTTCTTTAGCTATGTTGGACACCTGGGAGGACACTCCCAGATATGCTCAAACCGGGTTCACAATGATGTGAAGATGACTAAACCTACACACATTGCCAGCATACTGGCTGACATGTTCAGTGCTAACATTTCCCCCCCTCCCCCCACATGGAGAGTTATCTATACCTGAGACTTGTAGATCCTGGAACATCTGTAACGCACAGGTGGGAAATGCTGTCTCCAAGGCAGTCAACACAGCATCCATGGGACCAGATGGTGTCCCAGCTGTGTACTCCATGAACTCTATGGGGAATTAAACCCACACTTAGGACAGCTGTTTAATCTTAGCCTCACCTTAGGATACGTGCCAGTAGTAGCACAAGGCGACTGTAGTCACACTTCACATAGATGGTGCCTCCACTGACCCTGGTTATTACCATCCCATTAGCTTGACAAGCCTTATCTGCAAAGCCATGGAGAGGGATCATAATGGAACTCATAGATAAAGACATAGGGGACTCGCATACTTTGGATACAACCCAGTTTAGCTTGGTCAAAGTCAGATCATGCCTTTTACACGTGTTTGACTTTGTAGGATCAGTCACCAAGGCCATTGATGAGGGTAAAGCAGTCCATACAGCCTACCTCAACCTAGCAAAGGCCTTCGACACAATACCCCCCTCGGGTATCAGTGATAAACCCGTCATCTTGAACGTATATCCATACATCGCCATATGGGTTGCAAACTGGCTAAGTCACAGAACACACATGGTCATAGTTGCTGGCGCCATGTCATACTCACAGCCAGTCACAAGCGGTGTCCCATGGGGCTCAGTCCTGGGTCCACTATTTTTCAGCATCTACGTTTCCAAAGTACAAGCAAACACAGGGGGAGTATGGGTGACAATGTTTGCAGATGACTGCAAACTGGGTGCCATAGTCAGACACACATCTGACACAGATATCCTTCAGGAGTGCCTCACAGATGTGGATAAGTGGTGCCAGAGACATGGCCTACAGCTAAATGCCAGGAAATGCATAGTCATACCCTTCGGGAAGAACAAGGTTACCCCTAGCTACCATATAGGTGGCAATCCACTGAGCACAGAGGGGGTTATCAGGGATCTGGGGACCCGGGTTGTTGTTAACCGTTCGTTAGACACACGTTGCTAACGTAGTTAGGTAGACCTTCCACATTGCCCACATCATCATGAAGGGATTCACATCTAGATCAGGGGAGGTCATTGTCCCCTTGTACTCATCACTCATTAGACCTATGATTGGGTACAATGCCCCATTCAGAATGTATCTGACCCGACACCTGCAGCAGCTGGAAAGGCACCAACAGTTCATCGACAAACAGATGCAGGGTCTCAGGAATATGTGTTATACTGACCAACTGAAAGAATTCCAGATGTATACAGTTGCATACCACTTGCCCAGAGGTGACCCGTGCCTGGCATACAAGGCCATGTCGAACCCAGATCTGATGAGTATGCTTCACCTAAAGACGTTAGATCCCTCGGAACCACAAGGGCAGGTGACGTACACCTTGACACTGTCATTAATAGAACGTGTTGGTGGGACAGATTCATCACCCAGACACTCACTATGCTGTGGAACAACATCCCAGTACATGTGAGGGCAGGCACCTCGCTGGCCTTGTGTTAGTATTTTGACATGGATGTCTGAATTGATTTATTTAAGTAACCTTCTAAATGAATATTTACATTACCACATTGTGAATCTTTACATTTCGTTGGTCTATTTTACATTAGTCATAATCATACGGTTTATCTGTGTATATTATGGTTCATTTATATTACTAGGTGTCTGCAGTTCTTTTAATATATTGGCACAATCCGTAGAACATATATATGTAGCTTACACAGTCAGACATTTGGAAAACATTATGTTGGTTCATCTTTCATATATACACATATATTTCTATTTCTCTATGAAGAATGTACCTTCAAGCAATGTCTGATGTCCTCACTGTGTGGAATCTGTAACCCAAGTAAAGTTTGTTTGCTTGTTTGCCTTTAAGGCATGTAATTAATACCTAGCACATCTAATTTACTGACCAATTAAGGGTTTTACATGTAGTAGGTTGGACTGCATTGTATGTATTCTGAATAAGTCTGCTTATGAAGCAGGCGAAGAGCTTCAATAAACTATGGTGACTGTATTTAATTCCTGGTGTGCTCTGAGTGGTCACTGACGGTGTCTACAGTACCTCGTCTTTGCTTTGGACTTCATCGGCTGGTTGTCTGTGTTTGTTGTATGGGGAATGTCAAGTGTAGTCCCTATGTGTATTACTTGTGTAATGCCTTACTACGGCAGTGTAATTCCACCGGGTTTGCAGTTATGGGTGCCATCTTAGTCATACGCTTGTCCATCCATGTGAATTGCCTACTGGACACTGGTATACGGCTGTACACATTTCACACCTGCATTTTGCAGTCACCGGTAGATGGTTTGCATTATTAGCGGAGAGTAAGGCAGGTGCTACGCACACATCCCTCCCACGGGGCGGGACAAAGGATTGCCTGCGAAACAACACCGAGGCCAGATTCTACATACCCAGACTCCCTTGACTGCAACAGTCGACAGTACCCATTACACATCCTTCATGTGTGCGGGACTGTGATGTGGACGCAGTTCTATGGACCCGCACCCTGGGTATTTCTGTGCATGTGTGCTGCATTTCATGGTCAGCTATCATCAACATTGAACACGCTTGCGGTGCATATGTGTACCTGTGACGTGGTGGCGACAATGAGATCACGTGAGTAAGGCAGGAAGCTAGCAGGCATTCGATGAATGGAATGTTTGGGTCCTACAATGGACACCGATGTGCATATGTCAAGTTAGATGTTGCTGGACTGTGTCCACCTGCCCAGTGCTTTTCACTGCTGGTGTATGTTCCCCAATCGCGGATGTCTGTTTCACTACCCATTCTACATGGTGCTACATAACCAGGTGATTTAGTACTGTGAACAAATGACATACATCCAAAGATGCTGGTTAGCAACTGCTTCATATAAACCTCAGACATCCCAATGGGACATATCCGTCACCGTATTTCCAATATAACACCACCGGAACATGTTGATTACCTATGTTTTCATTTAACCATGTTGTCTTCATAGGTGGGAATGCCATAGTTTACATATCCTACTTGACGTTGTGTGTGTGCCATTAGTATGTGTTCCACAGGTCGCACATCTGTTCCGCTGTATGGTAGCGGGTGCTCCTCATTCTGTTGCTGGCAGATTGAGTGCTGTGTACGCCGGTGTTGGCACGACGGTCCGGCTTTGTATGTGGAATGTCAACTGTAGTCCCTATGTGTATTTCCTGTGTTATGCCTTACCGCGGCTGTGTAATTTACCTGGTTTGCAGTTGTGGGTGCCATCTTGGCCATACGGTTGTCCATCCATGACAATTGCCTACTGGACACTAGTATAGGGCTGTACACATTTCACACCTGCATTTAGCATTCTCCGATGGATGGTTTGCATTATTAGCGGACCGTAAGGCAGGTGCTACGCACATCCCTCCCACGGGCGGACAAAGGATTGCCTGCGAAACAACACCGAGCCCAGAGTCTACATACCCAGAATCCCTTGACTGCAACAATCGACAGTACCCATTACACATCCTTCATGTGTGCGGGACTGTGATGTGGACGCAGTTCTATGGACCTGGTACCCTGGGTATTTCTGTGCATCTGTGCTGCATTACATGGACAGCTATCAGCAACATTAAACATGCTTGCGGTGCATATGTGTACCTGTGACGACAATGAGTTCAGGTACGCATTGAAATAAGACATCATTCTGTTCTTTCCACAATTTTTGGGTCCTACAATGGACACCACTGTGCATATGTAAAGTGTAGAGCTTGTCGGACTGTGTCCTTGTGAGCAGTGGGTTTCACTGATGCTGTGTGTTCAGCAATCGCAGATGTCTGCTTGACTACCCATACTGTGTAGTGCTACAGGAACCATGTCTTCCGACACCAGAACCCAATGGTGTACATCCAATGTTGCAGGTTAACAACCACTTTCATACCCAGGGGTCACGATTGGGAGGTATTGCCACTTTATTATCGGAACAACACCTCCAGACTGTGTACATCACGGGAACTTTAGGCCAGTCTTACCGGCCATTTGCAATTGTAATTAGCACACACGTCAATACATGTATGATAAGACATATTATCATGCAGAAGTTAATCTATGTTATTTGGACATTGGCTTCTGCTATTGGCATCCGTTGCTGTGAGTGTTGCCAGTTACCATACACATTGCTTGCTCAGAGGCAGACTACACAATTCTGCACACTACTGTGGTCTCCTTTAAGGACCCTGAGCCAGTGGTCGACAGTACTGCAGCCACTGCATCAATCACATTTGCCATCTACCAGTACCTACAGGACTGCATGAACCAGGCATTCACTTACCCAACTGTGGTTCATTGTACCAATGCCAAGCATCCAGTGTGGTGTACCCCAGCCATACACAGGATGTACAACACGAGGAGGTGGCTACTACAAGGTGGAGCAGACACCTTGTGAGGTATGACACCCTCGGTCATCATATGTGTAGAGTTACACACTGTCGTGCCATGGTCCAGGGCACATTCCACAGATATACCTACATGGACCTGGCTGACAATCATACCACCTTCAGTTGCTATGCTCAACACCTGGGAGGTCACTCCCACATATGCTCTGACTGGGTTCACAAAGAGGTGGAGTTTACTCAACATACACACATTGCCAACAAACAGGCTGACAAGTCCAGTAAGGACATCTCCACACCCTCCGCCACACATGAGGAGATGTCTGTACCAGCGGTTTGTGGTCACCAAATGTTCTGTGACACACAGGTAGGACATGCTCTCCAGGGTAGTGGACATAGCATCCATGAGACCAGCTGGTGACCCCACTGTGTACTCCACTATCTCATTGAGGTATTAGACCCACAGTTAGGACAGCTATTTCTTTGTAGCCTCACCTCAGGTAAGGTACCCAGGTTGTGTCGCATGGCAACTGTAGTCCCACGTCACAGGGCCAATGCCTCCACTGAGCCTGGTTATTACTGTCCCATTACCATGAGGAGACCTATCTGCAAAGACATGGGGAGGGATCATACTGCGGCTCGTATATGACTGCATAGGGGACATACATACTTTGCATCCAACACGGTTTGTCTTGTTCAGGGGTGGTTCATGCCTTTAAAGCATGGGTGACATTTTCGGGACAGTCACCGAGGCCATTGATGGGGGTGTTGCAGTCCATACAGCCTACCTTGACCTGGCAAAGGCCTTCATCACATTACCCCCCTCAGGTATCGTTGATAAACCCATTGGCTGGGATGTGAACACGTACATCACAGAATGTGTTGGAAACTGTCTAGGTGACACAACCCACACGGTCATAGTTGCTGGCAGCGTGTCAGACCTACTGCCTGTCGCAAGTGGTGTCCCATGGGGCCCTTCCGTGGGTCCACTCCTGTCATACATCTACATTTCCACAGTACAGGCACACACAGGGGTTTTGTGGGCAACATTGTTTGTAGATGACTGCAAAACAGGTGCCATAGTGGGACGGACATCTGACACAGATATCCTTCGAAGGGGCCTCCCAGATATGCATATCTGCATGTCCCACAGCTAAATGCTAAGTAATGCAACATCATACCTGTGGAGAACTACTAGGTCACCCCTGTCCAGCATATAGGTGGCTGTCCACTCAGCACAGGGGTGATTACCAGGGATCAGGGGACAGAGTTTGCCAGTCACCATTCATTCAACACACACGTTGCTATCGTGGTTGTGTGGGACTTCTACATTGCCCACCTGTTTGTGCAGGGATTCACATCTACATCAGGCTAGGTCATTGTCTCCTTGTACCCATTACGTGTTACACCTATGATTTACTACATTGCCCCATTCAGACTGTATCTGACCATACACCTACAGCAGCTGGGAAGCCCTCATAGGTTAATTGTTGTACAGATGCAGGATGACATCATTTTGTGTAATGCTGCCCCACTTGTAGGAACCCTGCCACATTACGTCACATACCTGCTGTTTAGTGTTGACCTGTGCCTGACATACAAGGCCATGTCAACCCATATGTCATGTGTATGCTTCACCTACTGTATCTGCATCCCTCAGAACCACTAGGGCAGGTGACATTTACCTTGTCACGGTCATTAATGGGATGTGTTGGAGTGACACATATATCACCCAGACACTCATAATGCTGTGGATCTACATCACAGTACATGTGAGACAGAGATCCTTCCTAGCCTTGTTCGTGGGTGTGTTGTCCATTGGATGGAGAATTGCAGGTATAGGCCAGGGATTACATCATTATCCCTGCTTGACGGAGGTACAGCACTATCATGGGTATTTTATCTGAAGCACAGAAGGTTGGCAAAGTCATCCTAACTATGGTGTAGTGTTATGGCTAAACCTGGGACGATGGCCTACCCTGTACCTATGGACGTATGAACCTATATTCATAGTTTGTCACATTTACAATTGTCTATCCCCTATACTCTTTCTCCAGTGTATATTTCTGTGGCACATGATTGTCCTCTGTATTACATGCAGGTATGCTGTGTACAGTGCACATACGTCACAGTTGATGACAGTGTATCTGTGTCCCTAACACTGTGATACCGAGGACTACCACACATCCTTCACAACATTACATGCATATGTCCATTCTATTCTTCTTTGGCCTATGAGGGTTGTTAAGGCAAACATTACACAAGTCCCTGTTTGTGCATGCTTCATGTTGGTGTTTGACCAGGCTCCGTTGCAGTTGTGTGTTGGACAGTAGTGTTTCTGTGTGTTTGCCATGTGTTTTTATTGCCAGTACATCTGTGGGAGGTGTGGTTGGCACATGTTCCTCTTTGCAGGGACACCCATCCTGGGGTTTGTGTCATGCATCTGCACTTGGCACGTGCCATATGTCCTGTACTATTCCCACAGTCGTGTATGCCTTCATGCACTACTACTGCGTGTTACTGGCTGTTTGTATGTGGTACACATGGACATTGTAATGGTTGGCTTGACCTATTCCCATGCTAGACCGTACACATCTGTCAATTAAGTTGTTTAAATCAAACTGTAACACTCATTCGTATTTTCAAACTGACAGTCAATAACACAGGAAGCTGAGATTAATAACGTTTTACTACTGTGCAGCAGGAGGCAAAGAACTATGCAGTAAATGTTTAGACATTTGTTTTACTCTATACATGTTACAGCTGTATGAGCATTGGGTATACTATCATCTTTTGCACACATTAATGATGTGGTCAGTCACAAGGCATTTACATCGCTAGAGTCCACAACGTTGTATTCCTACAACAGTGCTCAGGTAATGCTTATTAAATGTTTTCCCATGAGAATAACACAGCCTTGCAAGGCACCTTGTCAATTACAGTGTCCTTCTGTGATTGTAGCTGTTTCAAGGACCCTAGACTGTTCCGATACTGTAGTCGGTTAATTTCTTAATACGTTGCTTTGTCTCTCTGGTAAGGAGTTGTACTGTTATCTTCGATAGAGCTCACAAGGCCATCCTCCTCAGGGAAGGGGTGATGTTATGCATGTACATACATTTATTGTTCTGTAACCCAGCAGATAATTAATGCTGACAGACATAAGCCTGCTGTACTGGTTACTGCCAGGATCAGAATTCCATCACACTACAGCTTAGCTTCACCAATTACATGCAGGCTTAGTTCTACTGCCATATTGTACGGTACAATTCAATGCATTATCTAGTATTTCGAGTCTAAACTGGCACTTCATATGTGTTTCTATATATATTTTTCGAACAACATCCATCCAGCCATATGCATGTTGTTCCGTCCTTTACCTTGACCGTGTGTATTTGGCCGTCCGGCAACGCTACTCTCCACATGTGATGTCCCACCTTCCCCTTCTTTGCCTGTAGCACCCTGTTAGGTAGTCCTGTTTGGTGGGCACGTGTTCCGCTATATGTGATCGACTTCACTGCATAGCTAATCATCGATGCGGTGGTTCAACAACCCGACTTGTCCACATGTGTACAGTTATGTGCACCGTGTCGTATGCAAACCTATATGGTTACGACGGGTACATACCACATGCAGGATGTACACATTCTGCAGACACATTCACATGCAGCCATTTACATATCTGTACCTGAGGTGGGTTGGTGACATGTGGGTAATGATTGCCAGCGTGGCATTGCCTAACACAAACATCTTACCACATTTCAGGTAAGCACATTGTGTGTGGGTGTATAGCTGCACACGGATGCTAGCGGGTTAGGGTGCACAGGTGTACATGGGTGGGACTGACATGTACAATGAGGCTATTTTGTATTACATCTGAATGCATGGGTTCTGCTTCTGGATATTACACTTCAACATACGCCATCCAGTGTATGCGACAGAGACGTTGCTGGGTGTGGGATATGTTGCTATGCACATGTTTGCCTGTGTTTAAGGTATCTTGATTCCTTACTGTTGTTATGTCAACACAGCTACCCGGCTATGTACTCTCACTACTGCTTGTGACCATTATGGTTGGCACCTTTTCCAATGCCCATAGTGGGGCATGTTATGTGGAAACTTCGGAATTTGCAGGACTACACATACCCACGGCAAGTGCAGTTGACAGAACTTCACTTGTTTGCCATACTATAAGCTTATTCTGTAAGCATTTAGGTTCCTTATTCATTTTCTTCTGCCATGTATGTGTTTCATATACAAATGTATTATGTTTTATACTACTATTACATGTATATTGGGAATATTTTTGGCAGGGATCTGAGGTCATTTTCCATTTTTCCGATTGTTGCAGGGACACAACTGTCCAATCAGGGACTGTCCATGGCACATTGGGACAGCTGGTAACCCTGGTGACCATGCCCATGTCGCTACTGGGGTTGCCACCTTTTCCAGTTTCAAGCTGGGATATTTCCGGGACTCACATCTGACTTTACAGGCCGACACATACACACGGTCACTATATAGCATAGGACTTCACTTGTTTGCCTAAATAAAAGCTTATTGTTGTGGCAGTTTGCTTGCTTATTCTGTTTCTTGTGACATTTAGGTATTTCAGTTACAGAAATAACCAATTCATGCTACCATTACATTACATACGGGATATCATTATGTCCTACAATCTTAGCACATTTGCCATTTTTAATACATTTTTTCGGGACACAACTGCCCATAGAGAGACTGCCCCACCCAGAGTGGAATAGGTGGTGACCTTAGTCGCTGCTCCTATGTCGGTGCGGCGCTCTGACATGCTGCTGTACACCTTCTCTGAGTGTAACCACTGACGGTGCATTGCGGGACAAACGCGGTCTTATGCGTATCCTTTGCTCCTTGGATGGGTACACTTAAGCCTTCGTGGCTTGTATTTGCTTCTCCGTTTATTTGGGACGGGTACTATGTTGCATACTCTACGTGCGTTTCATTCTGCACGGGACCTGGCTGCTGCCATTACTATTATGGGCGGACCGTGGCTGTCAGCACATTAGGTTGCTCACCTCATGCCGGCTTAGACACGCCTCCAGACGCATCCTACCTGGGCTCGCTCACGTACACTACGCACGTGTCTGTGGTTGCGGTGCACTCTCATTAATATGCATATGGCGCTACTGCGCTGGCTATTCACTGCACCGCCGGCGCAGACCTTACGCCGGCCTTGCGCCGAGCTTCATGAATCCCGGGGAACATCTTTCCAAAATGTAGTAACTATATTGCAGTCATAAATCATAAATCATATGCAGCCAGTCTGCTTTAAGTTCTAACCCACATCTCCAACATTTAGTTTTCTTATTAAACATAAGTACAAACATGTGTGGCATAATAAATGTTTTATGAAGAAATTTCCAAGGAAATAAACCTTCCATTTCAAAGACATTGTGGTTTGCGCAGTAGAAGAAAGCATCATATTTTTCTTACTGCTACTAGGGTAATAAGTATTAATAGTTCTAAAATAATTCTAATAATTATCTTTACATTCATTTGGCTTAATTTGATTGATCTTGTATAGTTTAGATAGTAGTCCTTTTTCTGTGTCATCCTGATGTATCAGTAATATTAAAAATTCTATGAATTTAGGTATTTCTTTTTTAATTAAAGCATGCATCAAATTTATTTTCTCCTCATTATAAAACCTACAGTTTTGCACTTCCAGCCAGATCTCATTCTGTATGGTAATTTTTTTCATTATATATTTTGAGGTGTTTAACGTTTCCTTATTCATTAACTGATACCAATATATTCGTTGCTTATCTTTGAATGCGTTCATTATGTATGTATTAAATGTGTTAATATTGTTTTGTGTAAATGCTATAGGAAATGTCAAAAAACAACCATGATTTTTATTCTGGATCTTTATATATAATCTGTCTATAATTTTACATTGTTGATGTAATAATGTGTGAATTTATCACTGAGTTTTGATGATCTAAAATAAAGTCTTTTAAAATCCAAACAACGTTGTTGTTGATTATAATATTGCGACATTCATATTTTCGGTTATTACTTTTTAGATGGATGCTTTCATGTATATCTTTCCATTTAGCCTGTTAGTTTTTGTTTGACCAGCAAACAATAGTCTTTATAACACTAGATAGAAATATAATTCTATGCCAGGTAGATCTATTACTCCATTTGTCCAAGTTCTTAAGTGATGATTAAGTGCTAGTCTAGGTTTGTAGGAATGCCATAGAAATTTGAATATCAACACATTGAATCCTTTTAGATATTGTTTTGGCATGGACAAAGCCAATGACTGGATTATATATAGTATTTTTGGTAATAATATCATCTCAATTATTAGATATCTTTCTTCCATTGTGAATATGAATTTATTCCATTTATTTATAACATATTTAATTTTATCTAAACAGGAGGCATAGTTTATGTTAATGGTTTCTTGTATATCCTCGGTTAATAGAATTCCAAGATATGTTATTTTATGATCTCTGACTATATATTTAGAAAAGCTCTTTGATACAACTGAGATAATGGTATTTATACATAAGATTTTGATTTTATCCTCATTAAATGAAAGACCTGATTTAGATTGGAATATTTTAATAAACTTGAAAAGACAATTAAGAAAGTTTTTGTTATCTTTCAACATTAATAAAATATCATCAGCGAATAGAAGTATTTTTGAATTTAGATTTTGTTCAAACTGTACTTCGCTAGGGACGGCTTGCACCTGTCACCCCTGGGCTTTCGGATATTGGCAAAGGCTCTTGCTACCCCCATAGTGCCTTTTTTAGGCAAGGCTCAAAAGACAAACCCACCTCCATAGGTATCACAAGGGATAAGAAACTAAGAGTAATGCTACTCAACGCCAGAAGTCTAAACCTCAAGATGCATGCACTCGAAACTTTCCTTAGCATGGAGAACATCGATATCAGTGCAGTAACATAAACCTGGTTCAGGGCTCCCGAGAGCACCCCAGCACTACCAGTTTATACCTCATACCATGCTTTTCAGCCCCAAAACTTGGACCGAACCACAAAAGGAGGGGGAGTATCGATATTCATCAAAGATACCCACACCTCCAGGTTGGTGGCAAAGCACGAAGCATCAGAGACTATCCATGTGCAACTAACAGTGGGTAAAATTGCCTTCCAGTTTATAGCCTGCTACAGACCACCCTCCCAAACCCAGGAACCCCACTCAGCCTTCCTGAGAACACTGGAAAATATGAAGGTCTCTCCAAACACCATTTTATTGGGTGACTTCAACTACCCAAACATAGACTGGGAGCATTACTCTAGCTCCAACACCCTAGCCCAAAGGTTCCTAGAATTTATAAACTCAAATGCTATGGAACAACTTGTTACCACTCCCACAAGAGGGGAAAACATACTGGACCTGATCATCACCAAAATGGGGACTCTATGCTCCAGACCAGAAGTGTATCCCTCACTGGTAAGATCAGACCATAAACTAATCTCACTGGATATTCACATCCCGACCCCACCCCCTGCCCAGAAAACCACAGTGAAAAACTTCTCTAAAGCAAATTTCACACTCCTCAAAACCAAGGTGGAATCCTTCAAAGCCCCAGGGCCTGTGGAAAATATGGCCCAGACCACAGAATCCTTTATAAATGCATTCTATGAACACCTTCAGGAATGCATGGATCATGCGATCCCAGATAAAACTAAGACCCAATCCTCCAAAGGCAGACGTCCTGTCTGGTGGACCCCAGCCATAAACAAACTATACAATAGAAGGAGGAAGCTACTAAATGATAGAGCAAAATCCCAAAAAGGGAAGGCATCACTGATCAGTATTAGCAAAAAATTACGGGCACTCATAAAATCGTCTAAGGCCAGCTTCGAGAGAAAAATTGCACAGGACACTAAGGATAATCACAAGGCTTTCTTTAGTTATGTTAGGAACCTGGGTGGTAATTCCCAGATATGCTCAGAATTAGTCCAAAATGACAAAATACACCAAACCCACAGACATTGCCAACATCCTAGCTGACAGGTTCAGCGCAAACTTCTCCCCCCCCTCCCCACTAAAAGGGCAAATATCTATCCCAGCAGAGTGCTGCCCCCCTGACATCTCAGATGCTCAGGTAAGAGCTGCCCTCTCCAAAGCAAAAAACACAGCATCGATGGGACCAGACGGTGTCCCGGGCTGCATCCTACATGAACTCCAAGAAGAGCTAAACCCAAACATAAAACTACTGTTCAATCTCAGCCTTACTACAGGATATGTGCCCAAAGAGTGGCGTACAGCAACAGTGGTCCCTCTCCATAAAGGTGGTGCCTCAACGGATCTTGGAAACTATTGCCCCATAAGCCTGACTAGCTTGGTCTGCAAAGCTATGGAAAGGATCATCATAGACCTCATAAATAAAGATATTGGGGACCTACAGACACTGGATCCTACCCAGTTCGGCTTTGTTAAGGGCAGATCCTGCCTCTTAAACCTGGTTGATTTCTTTGAAACAGTCACCAAGGCCATTGACGAGGGGAAGGTGGTCCACACAGCCTACCTGGACCTCGCAAAAGCCTTCAATACAATACCCAACTCGGGCATTATAGATAAGCTCACCAGCTTAAATATAAACCCCTATGTCACTAGATGGATTGCAAACTGGCTCAAGGACAGAACCCACATGGTTAGAATTGCTGGAGCCATGTCAGACTCCAAACCAGTTACAAGTGATGTCCCACAAGGCTCAGTCCTGGGACCTCTCTTGTTCGGTATATATTTCTTGGAGGTACAGTCCAACACGGAAGGACTGTGGCTGACCAAGTTCGCAGATGACTGCAAACTGGGCACCATAATCGACTCTCCAGCCGACACAAGCATCCTCCAAAAGGGCCTCATAGAAACAGACAACTGGTGCCAGAGCCATGGCCTCAAGCTAAATGCCAAAAGGTGTATAGTCATCCCCTTTGGTAAAAACAAAGTGCCCACAAATTACCACATAGGTGGTAATCCATTAAGTACAGAAGAAGTAATTGGGGACCTGGGGACCCAAGTTGATAGCAATCTCTCATTTGACAACCACGTGGCCAAAGTGGTTAGAAAAACATTTTATATAGCCCACCTAATCATGAAGGGATTCACATCTAGATCAGGGGAGGTCATCGTGCCTCTTTACTCATCCCTCATCAGGCCCATAATTGAGTACAATGCCCCTTTTTGGATGTACCTTACCAGACACCTGCAGCAACTGGAAAGACCCCAAAAGTACCTCACCAAGAGGATCAAAGGGCTCAAACAGATGCCATATGCTGCCTGGTTAAAGAAACTCCAGCTCTACTCAGTGGCATACCGCCTTTTCAGAGGCGATCTGTGCTTGATGTATAAAGCCATGTCCAACCCGGAAGTAATGGACATGCTGCACTTCAGAAAATCCAAATCCCATCGAGCTACGCGCTCGAGAGACTTGAACCTCAGCACTGAAATAAATAGGACATGCTGGAGGGACAGATTCATAACCCAGAGGCTCCCTTCACTCTGGAATAAAATCCCAGTCCAGGTTAGGCAGAGTCCCTCATTGACTCTCTTCAAGAGGAATCTTGATGAGTGGATGGGAGATCGTAGGTTTACCCTGGGTATCACTTCTGTGCCACTGTTAGACAGAGGCACAGTATTCTAACCTCGAAAAAGGGTATAGCAAAATAAATTTAAAATGGGTGGCAAAAGCCAAACACATTCTGGCTAGGCTTATAAATGCCCTAGGGCAGATAGCCTAGTATGAACCTATGAACCTATGAACCTATGAACTATATCTGTACTTGATCTTATAAAATTCACAAAGAGTTCCATGACCAGAATAAATAATAGGGGAGATAGTGGGCAACCCTGTTTTGTTCCTTTAGTTATCTGTATTGATTGTGAAATATAAGATCCTATTTTATATCACCTAATGAGTTATTGTAAAGGTTTTGTATAAGTTGTTGAAAATCCTTAGAAAAATTATATTCCTATAATATTAACATGAGATAATTCCAATTAACTATATTGAAAGCACTGTTGTTATCTAAACTTGCTAATGTTAAATTTTCCTTTATATTGTTGGTGTAGTCATTTGTAGTTAAAATTTGTTTTATATTGTCATAAGTGGTTCTGTTTCTTATAAAACCAGTTTGAGCATTATCAATTAGGCTAGGTAGAAATTGTTAAATTTTATCTGCTAATATAGGCATGAATAATTTGTAGTCAACATTTAATAGTGAAATTGGCCTGTAAGAGGTACATTTTGAGGGATCCTTATCCATTTTCGATACAGTTGAGATAAGTGCGTACCTCCAGGATAGAGGAACTTTTACTAAAATTTTAACTGTTTGAAAAGTTTGCAGTAATATATTTAAGGCAGTTTTTAAGCATTCATTTATAAAGTTTTGGGCATTATACCATCATTCCCTGGGGCTTTATTTAATTTTAGTTTATTAATTTGATTTGTAAGTTTGGTCATCAATATGGGATTATCTATTAAGTTCAGTTGTTCTGTTATCCTATTTTAGTATTTTTTTAATAAAAGCTTTTATTGTTTCTTGTTGATCCATTGTTGGATTGTTTTGGTTGACTTTAATAAAATGTTTTCTATATTTATTGAGAGGATCTTCAATTTTGGTGACTTTCTTTTTTCCATCTTCACTATACAACTGTTTTATGTACCTTGTTTTGATCATTGTTTTTGTTCTAGTAGCTATTTTATGTAAGTATATTGGATTTATTATGTGATTCACTAGTTTTATTTTTTTCTAAATTTATTTTATTTTATGGCTTAGAATTTCTAAATATTTATTTTGCAGATTATTTATTTCATTTGACAGATTATTTTACTATTTTGCTGTTCTAGTTTTAGTCTATCCATTTTATGCTGTATGTCTATTAAGTCCTTGCCCATTGTTTTTTTTTATGCGAGTACCAATTTAAGATTTTCCTATTTAAGTAGGCTTTAAGAGCATCCCATATATATATTTCTGATATCTCCTTTGTATTATTAAATTCCTTATATGTTTCAAGTTCCTTGTTAATGAATTCTTTAAAATCTTTTAGTTTAGTAATATAGGATGGAATTCTTTTAATATGGACATGTTTATTATTCAAAGCAAGTTCAAAAGTTATGGCATTATGGTCTGAGATTGGACAATGAACTATTTTAACATTGCCTAAACTATTGATTAAATCATTAGAAATGAAAACTATCCCCGGGATTCATGAAGCTCGGCGCAAGGCCGGCGTAAGGCTTGCGCCGGCGGTGCATTGCATAGCCGGCGCAGTAGCGCCATATGCATATTAATGAGAGTGCACCGTAACCACAGGCATGTGCGTAGTGTACGTGAGCGAGCCCAAGTAGGATGCGTCAGTAGGCGTGTTTAAGCAGGCAGGCGAAGAGCAACCTAACGTGCTGTCTGCCATAGTCCGCCCAGAATAGAAATGGCTGCAGCCATGGCCCGTGCAGAATGAAATGTCCGCAGAGTATGCAACAAAGTACCCGTCCCAACTAAACAGAGAAGCAAATAAAACCCGCGCCGAAATGTACCTGTCCAAGGAACAAAGGATACGCGTAATACCGTGTCCGACAGCAATGTACTGTGAGTGTGCATAGTCAGAGAAGGTGTACAGCAGCATGTCAGCACGCCGCACCGACATAGGAGTAGCGACTAAGGTCACCAACCGTCCCACTTTGCGAGGGCAGTCCCTGTATTGGCATACGTGTTCGAAATAAAGCATTAAAACGGGAAGTGTGAAGAGTGTAGGTCATAATGATTTCCGTATTTAATGTAATTGTAGCCTGAATCGGTTATTTCCGTAACTGAAATACCTAAATGTCCCAAGAAACAGAATAAGCTACCAAACTGCCACAACAATAAGCTCATACTTAGGCAAATAAGTGAAGTTCTATGCTATATAGTGACCGTGTATGCGTGTCGGGCTGTGAAGTCAGATGTGACTCCTGCACATACAGGTGGTCAATGTAGAAGTCCCACAGAACCACGATAGCAATGTGTGTGTTGAATGAAAGCGACCGACAAACCCTGTCCCCTGATCCCTGGTAGTCACCCCTGTGCTGTGTGGACAGCCACCTATACGCTGTACAGGGGTGACCTACTACCCTCGACAGGTATGACTTTGCATTATGTACCAGTTAGCTGTGGGACATGTCCCTGACAGCAGATATGCATATCCGGAGGCCCTTCAAGGATATCTGTGTCAGATGTCCGTCCCAGTATGGCATCTGTTCTGCAAGCATCTACAAACAATGTTACCCATAACACCGCTGTGTGTGCCTGTACCGTGGAAATGTAGATGTATGACAGGGGTGCACCCACGGAATGGCACCATGGGACACCACCTGTGACAGGCAGTTGGTCTGACATGCAGCCAGCAACTATGACCATGTGGGTTGTGTCACATAGACAGTTTACAACACATTCTGTGATGTACATGTTCACATCCCAGCCAATGGTTTCATTAACGTTACCTGAGGGGGGTAATGTTATGAAGCCCTTTGCCAGGACGAGGTAGGCTGTATGGACTGCAACACCCCAGCAATGGGCTGGGTGACCGTCCCGAAAATGTCAAGCATCTCTTAAAGGCATGAAGGCGAACTGAACAAGACAAACCGTGTGGGATGCGAAGTATGTATGTCCCCTATGCAGTCATGTACGAACCGCAGTATGATCCCACCCCATGTCTATGCAGATAGGTCTCCTCAGGGTACTGGGACAGTAATAACCAGCCTCAGTGGAGGCATTGGCCCTGTGATGTGGGAATACAGTTGTCATGCGATACAACCTGGGCACCCTACCTGAGGTGAGGCTATAAAGAAATAGCTGTCCTAACTGTGGGTCCTAATCCCAAATGAGATAGTGGAGTACACAGCGGGCTCACCATCTGGTCTCATGGATGCTATTCACACTACCCTGGAGAGAGCATGTCCCACCTGTGTGTCACAGAACATTTGGTGACCACAAACCGCTGGTA